>NC_052667.1:11580000-11872500 GCF_016802725.1 Solenopsis invicta
CCTAAAGGTCGATTTCCTTCTTTATAATAAGTTTTTATTTTTTATATGTAACACGGAATGTTGAAGGACTTTCTTAAAAATAAATATTTTGTTCAATTTCTATACAAGTCGGAGTTCCTTCTTTTCTCGACCCTGGCACCAACGAGCTAATCTGCGACCGCAAAAAAAGTTGTTACAGTGACTCGAACTGTGTACACTCAGCGATTTTGATTCTGTCCATGAGGAAATTTTCCAAACTGATAAGTCGTTATCTTTCTACATATTTTCAGTTCATGATTAATATAACTATTATTAGTCGTTACGGTAATCATGAACTGAAAGAATGTAGAAAGATAGCGAGTTATCAGTTTAAAAAATTTTCCCGGACAGAATCAAAGTCGTTGGGTGTATCTTGATCAGTAGTAATGGTCTTAGGCGTGCCAAAACGTGTAACCCATGTGTTAACAAATGCTTCGGCTACTACTTGTGTGGATATATCCTGAATTGAGGCTACCTCGAGCCATCTAGTAAACCTGTCGATCATTGTTACACAATAATGGTATCCTTGTATAACAGGGAAAGATCTGATTATATCTAAGTGTATGTGATCAAATCTTATATTTGGCATTGGAAATTGTTCGGGTACAAGTCGGTTGTGTCTGTGGACCTTGTTTTTCTAGCACTGTAAACAAGTTTTTACCCATTCAGTAATATCTTTGTTTATCACTGGCCAAACGAATCGTTGTCCGATCATTTTGCGAGTGACTCGTCCACTGAGATGTGCTAATCTGTAGTTAACGTTGAATATTTTCCGTCGTAAACTTTTTGGCACATAAGGACAAATTTCCTTCAGAGAGACATCGCAATAAGCGACGGTATCGGAGTTATCTACCCAAAATTTCCTTAGTTGAAGTGAATGCGTTTCGTTTTAGAGTAAGTCTTTAATTTCTTTGTCTGTGAGCTGTTCTTGTGCTAGTTCTTCGGTTGTAACAATGACTGGCATGTCGATTGCTTTGACGGGTGACAGTGCATCGGCGACTGTATTGTCTTTACCTTTGACGTAGATGATTTCTGTACTGAATTGGCCAATTAGATAGAATTGTTTTAATTGCCTGGGAGATGTTTTTGTGGATTTCTGTTAGAAAGCATAAATTAATGGTTTTTGATCAGTTTTTATTATAAGTTTGCGACCTTCTACCATGGATTTGAAAAATTTGAGGCTATTGTATATGGCTCACGATCATAAGTGCTGTAATTCCTTTGTGTCAGGATAAATTTCTTTGAAAAGAATCCGAGAGGTTCCTAGCATCTTTCATGACATTACTCCAAAACAGCGCCTATTGCTGTGTCTGAAGCCTATTGCTGTGTTTGAATTAATTGCCAACATTGTGTGTTTTCTAAAGTAAGCTACTAAGGTTGCGTTTATTAGTTGCTGTTTGTAGTCTAAAAATGTTTTTTCTGCATGTTCGTTCCAGATTATCGAGCATTTGTCGTTTCTTCTGGTGTTAGTCAAATATTTGTGAAATGGAGTTTGTGTGCTAGCAGCATTAGGAATCAATCTTCTGTAAAAGCTTATAACTTCTAAGAAAGGTCTCAGTTCGTTGATGTCTGTTGATTTCTCCATCTCGTTGATTGCTTTGACTCGTGTACTGAGAAGTTTGGTGACTTGGTTAACTTGATTAACAAACCTTGACTACTTATGGTGTAGTCGAAATAATTGACTTCTTCTTTTCCAAAGGCGCATTTTGCCGAGTTAATGGATAGTCCGTTATCTTGTAGGTGTTGGAATATCTCACAACGATGTAGACGATGTATCACCAGATTTCCAAATCTGGTGACATTAAAATGTCGTCGATATAATAATAACAGTAATTCAGACCTCTAAGTACACAATCTATAAGTCTTTGGAATGTTTGTGCAGCGTTACGTAGGTCAAAAGGCATTATATTCATACAGTTTTAATGGTGTTATTACTGCAATTTTTGGACGGTCTTCCTCGGCGACGGGTATTTGATGATACGCTCTTGTCAGGTCTAATGTTGTAAACGTAGTGCATCCTTCTGAAGTGTGTACGAAATCGTGTAGATGTGGGATTGGGTATCTGTCAGGTATTGTGATTTTGTTTAATCGCCTATAACCACCACATATTCTTTAATCGCTTCCTTTTGTTTGGCACTAGATGCAATGGGTTAGCCCAGGGACCAAAGCTGGGTCTACAGATCCCTACATCAAGCATGTGTTGTATCTGCGAGCGCATTGCGTATAATCTTTCACCCAATAGTCTGCGTGCGGGTTCTGCAACTAGTGGCCCTGTGGTAATAATGTGATGTGTTATTCCATGTTTGGGTTCCTGAAAATTTTGTCGGTTTAATAATGTTGCTGAAATGTTGTAGAAAATCTGCGAAAGGGTTAGTGTGATCAAAGGTTGTAATTCCTCCAATTTTAGATTTTGACAGTACGCCGTTTGCCTTGGAATTTGTTATTTCATTTCTCGTAGTAGTTTGTGTTTCAAATCGACCAACAGTTCATAGTGCGCTAGAAAATCTGCACCGATTATGGCTTGTTTTATGTCTGCTACTACAAACGTCCAGTCTGGCTTCCTCTGCAATTCTAGATTTACGTGGACTAGTTTCGATCTGTATGTAGTTATTAAGGTGTTATTAGCAGCGTATAATCTATACTTACTTAATGTAGTTTTTTCTCTGACTGCTTTCTTTGGTATAATTGAGACGTCTGCTTCAGTGTCTATAAGATAACGCATCCCGTTTTTCCTGTCTGTCACGGTTAGACGGAATGTCTTTGCGTTGCCTGCTTCCGTCATCTGACTGGACGACGCGGTTAGTTTTCTGTGTCAACGTTCTTTGCGAGTGACTCTTTCCAATCACATGGCTATATGTATCTGTATGCTTTGTTCTCGAATTTCCAATGATAGTAACATGTTTTAGATGATTTTTTACGTTCTTGTGATCTATTTTTGCTCCTGCGCCTGCTTCTGGATCTACTCCGCTGTTGTATTTTGCACAGTACAGCCATTTGTTTAGTCAATGCGTCTATCCTGTATTGCATGATCTTGAATTTGCTAAACATTGTGGCTTCTTCCACGGGTAGTGCTTTGGTGGCAACACTCTGTTACGCTCGCTTTAGACGTCTCTATGATTTTATCAGCTTGGAGTGCTAATTTTGGCAAATCTGTGACTTTGCTAATTGCTAAGATTATGTACGTTATTTGGTAGTTGCTCGAAAAATAGTGTCCTGAGTACCCCATCGATACGTTACCTGCCGGCCAAGTTTTGCAGCTGCTGCAAGAAGATTGAAGGTCTCTCGTCTGCGAGCTTGTTTCTTCGTAATGGTTTCCGCAATTACGACTTGTTGGTCTCGGCGAATGATCCAATTATCCTCTGCTTCAGGGTCTTGTACTTTTTTTTCGGCTGTTGGCGCGGCTATAATGTCTGAGACAAAGGGTAGTACGGTTTAGTCAAGGTGGATAATGACATACCTGTACTTTGTCTCATCTTACGTTATTCTGGATATTGCAAACGCTGCTTCAACTTGCGCAAACCATAGTATCGGGTTTTCTTTCCAGAACTGTGGCAGTTTTACTAGACGTGCCGCGTTGAAAGTCTGTTTTGTGTTCGCTGTTTGTTTGCTGAAATGCTGATGTGTCTCTGCTAAGTGAGGGTTGATTCAAGTTTGGTACACCCGCTGATCCGCCTCTCGGTAGTGTGTGTGGTAACGACATTGCTCGTTTTTCTTTTCCACGTGGTTGGGTAGAGGTTAGCTTTCTGCGTGGCTCGATAGGTTAACTCACGCGTTGTCTTTAGTTTGTTGTAGCGCGTATTCAATAACGAGGTTACCAATATATGTGGGGATGAATGTTTCCAACATATATACACAAGATTAAGTAGAGGCGGATCCCGATAGCTCACGGGAGCGATAATCCACTACCACTCACAACGGCCGATGTCTAGAGTTTTTCCATTGTTTGGGTTAGATAAGTTAAGATAATTGGTTGGTGGGCTATCGCACCGTGCGCTATCGGATCCCGTCCATTAAGTAGGATAACAAAACTTTATTCAATAATGCGTCAGTCTTATTCTTTGACTTAATTTAGTGGCACACATTAAGTTTCATCTCTCTCTCGTGGTTTTTAGCGGAGTGAGTGACGCCAAACGAGCGTCTCCCCGCTCGCGCTAAGAATCACGCGCGAACTCCGTGATATTGCGTGCAGCGTTCTGATTGGTCGTCTCGCTTGTCCAGTGGGATTTGTCCAACCGTCTGTTGGCGTAATGGAAAGCCACATGTATATTCTTTCTTTAAATTTTTATCATTCTTTTTCTTTGTTTTTGATGTTTGATTTGATAGTTCACTTGTGTTCAGCTCCATTTATCTTTAAATAAAAACTATGTTTTGCAATTCGAAAGAAAAATACAATACTCACAAAAAATGTTTATATTTGCTTAGTAAGCAGTTTCAAGACATTTTTATTTTTTATTTTCTTCTATTTGTATGTTCAGTTGTAGCATAAAAAAAAAACAAATATTTGAGATATTTCCTACATACACAAGGAAAAATTGGATTTAATAAATCTTGAAAACGAAGAAAAATTATTTGAATAGTTTCAACCAAACTAATGTTTAAACTAACAAATACAATTGTTCGACATTAAAAAAGCATGTACATATATTTACTCTGAAAATGAAATAATTTTGAAAGAATCTTACTTCTTTTCGACTTAAACAATAATAGTATTTTTTCAAATAATTTTATTGTTTTTTTTAACTAATATTCTTTTTTCTAAAATTTTTATAATATAGAACATATAACAATACTTTAAACAAATATTTTTCACTTTCAATATCTTTTATTAAAGTGTTAATTTATATTTAATCATAGAAGAAACGTGAAGTATTAATCAAGTAAACACCTGAAAAAGTTATTTTTATGTATTTCTGATATCTTTTTAATTTATTATGAATTCTAACAAGAGATTTAGAATATTAAACAGATATCAAAATTAAACTGATATTAAAGAAAATATATACTTTGGATTTTATGTTAGTACCCGTCCTTGTAAGCTTTATGTGCATTTTTAATGGAAACTTGAATATGATACAGCGAAAGAATGTACAAAGTTTAAATAATGTTATTCTTCAGTAAAACAATATAATTTAACGCAACGAAACAATCCAGATTTTATTGAACAAAATAATCTTTGTATAAAATAACATTATTTTCAATGAATAGAAATGAATATATTACTACTCAAAACTTTGGAACAATTTACATTTTTTAAATAAAATTATATTTTTCACAGATACTATTATTTTATTGAAAATATCGATACTTATAAGCATTGATATTTTCAATAAATAATATCTGTATTTATAAGTATGAGTATTGATATTTTAAATAAAATAATTGTAACTGTGAGAAAAATATAATTTTATCTAAAAATTGTAAGGTGCTCGAAACTTTTGAACAGTAATGCATAGATCAAACAAACATATTGTTACGAGCTGAGCCGTTTCTGCAAGGCGAGTTCGAGCTACGCGCGTACGCCCTCGCGATCATGTCCGGGGCTCTGTACGGAGCCCCGGTGTGGTCCCGCGAGGCGCAGGCCAGCCGCCGCATCAAGCAGGTGTTGCACGATGTGCAGCGGCGGCTGGCGCGAAGGATAACGCGCGCGTTTCGCACCGCTCCCAACGCGGCAATCATGGCCCTGGCGGGACTCCCCCCGGCGGAGTACACGGCCGATGCCCTGGCGTGGACCTACGCCAGGGCAAAAGCCATCCGCCTTGAGGGGGGGATAGTCACCCCCAGGGCCGCCGCGTTGCTACGGGAGAGGGCCCGTCGGCGGGTGATGAGGTCATGGAAGAGGAACCTCATCGACAACCCGCCGGCGGCCGGATCTCGGATCTTGGAGGCCGTCCTACCACACCTGGACGAATGGGTGGGCCGCCCGTTTGGCGGCTTGTCCTACAGGACGACACAAGTGCTCACCGAGCATGGCTGCTTCGGTGAGTACCTGTGCAGGATAAGGAAGGAGCCGACGACACTGTGGCGCCGCCTGGGACTCCGCGCGGCACACGCTGGAAGAGTGTCCAGCGTGGGAAGAGCTGCGCGGAGTCTTGAGGGCCGAAGTGGGAGATGACCTCTCCCTGCCGGCCATCATTAGTCAGATGGTTGGCAGGGAGAGCGCCTAGAAGGCGGTCTCCTCCTACTGCGAGCGAGTCATGCTGCAGAAGGAGGAGGCCGAAAAGGTGCGGGAGCGTCAGCCGGGGGGTCGTATGCCCCCAGGCGACGCGAGGAACAGAAGGGGCGGCGGAGACGGGGGTCACGTTTCGTCTCGGCCCCCGCCCCGACCGAGAAGAAGCGGCCCCCGCCCCCGGAGTTCCACCGGTCGGTGGCGGGGCAGAAGAGCCGTGGCGGTCGCCCCCTCGCTCCCCACTATTGCGGAGGAGAGGGACGACGGCGACCGCCACCGAAATGATGAAATGGAGCGACCCTTCTCCCCTGCGGCTGCCGGCCCAGCTTACGGGACGCGCGGCCGTGGGAGGAGGGCCCCTCCCCATGTAAGTGAGCCCGGCGAGGCAGACCTGACTTAACGGTCCGGGGGAGCGATCGCGCGTCACAATGCGCCATCGCTCCCCCTCTAGCGCCTCGCCGGGGTGCTGGTGGGGGGAGGGGAAGGAACTCCTTCCTACCTCCTCACCCCCCAACACGGAGAAGAGTATGCCGCCGCGCCGGACTAGTCCGGCGCGTAGGGGCCCGGGACATCCGGCCGGGGGGCCGGACTCCCGGGCTTTACCCCCGTAAACATCAAAAGGGGAAGAGGTGGGGGAGGGCTGGTGTCCCTCTCCCCCGACCTGAGGCCGGCTTGGCCTCACGGCCCTGCCGGGGGACCCGCACCAGGTGCCCCCGGCGTGCTGAGTCGGCCTCGGCCGATCGGTCCGGGGGGCTCCGGAAGCATGCTGCACGCGTTCCCGGAGTCCCCCAGCCAAGGACCAGAGCCGGACACCCGGAGGGGTTTTAGTGGGTATGCCCCCGTCGTCACGTCGACGGCGGGGGAGAGCCCCACATAACCGCCAGGCCTCCCCCGAGGTCTGGGGTATGCGGTAACGCATTTCCCCTTCGTCAAAAAAAAAAAAAAAAAAAAAAAAAGGCGAGTTCGAGCTGCGGTGTGAATAAAGCCGTGAAGCGTTCTCCTTGACAACGACCTTGTTTATTAAAAGTGAGCTGTCTGGGATTCTGAGTTTTGCCGTCGAATCTTTTGGACGTGTTGGCCTCACGGCTATTTAAACGGATTATTCCGCTGATTGTTTTGTGGCTTACAATAAAAGTGATTCTACGTTTGGTAAAGAAGTCTAGTTCTTTTCGGGAGTGAGTGCGTGAGTGTACGAGTACTTTTGCTCGTAACAATATATACTAAATGTAAAGAAACGTTTTTCTCTGTATTTTTATATTGAATTCCATTTGATAGAAAAATATTAAGGGTTGCTTTTTGTTCCAGAATTAACCATTAAGGTTGTTGATACATGAATTGCATAAAAAAGAATAATCTGAAATGTTAGAGTCACGCGCAAATTCTGGTGCTAAAACGGATGACACAAAATGTCCAAATTCTGCTTTGCTGCTCCAGAAAACAGGAGTATGTCAAAAAGTTGTGCAAAATGATGATGAATCATTTAATTACAATAATAAGATCGGAAAGTTTATACAAATTGGTGACGTTTTGTGTGTTCGATGTTGACTAATTATTTATAGGGAAAAAAACAAAAGATGAAGAGGATGATATACAATCCCCATCAACATCAACAGTTCTTCAAACATCTGCAAATGTTCTTAAATTTTCGGAAGCTGATAATAAAGAAGCTACTAAATGTTTGTCAATTAAAAAAAAAAAAACAATTTGAAACTTCATCACTTTCATTACAATCATCTATCAGCAACTTATAATCATTGTCTATTGTTGGCTCACAGTCATCTAGTGATGATTCAACATTTGTTCCTTGATTGAATGAAAAAGAAAATGAGGTTCTAGAAATGCCTCTTGAACGAGTTATAGCGTCGCATAAATACTGTTTTCTTTGCAGTTCGTCAACGGCAATCATTAATATGCCATTTAAAGCCCAAATACAAGTTTAAAAAAAAAAAGAATTTTTATTCCTAAGGAAAATCGGTGTTGTTCTACACATATCTTAAAGAAAATATTTTTCGAAGACAAATTAAGTAATATAAAAATACATTCAAACTTCAGTACAATAGAAGCATTAGACTTTATGAATTTCGACAACCAGTTATATGACAACTGTAATCATGAGTTAAAAAATGCAATTGGAAATGGTTTTTTATCTGATGAATGCTTAAAAACATTCACTGGTTTTACGTAAAAAAATTTTAATAAATTATGTGGCATGATGACATCAAAGAGAAATTCAAAAACTCGAACTGTTTTAGCAGCTTTTTATTCAAATTAAAAACCGGTAGTTCAAAAAATGTGATTGCAGCTGTTGTTGGATTCGATTATGCGCAACAAGTCTCTGATTACTGAGAAAAAGCCATGAATTCATTAAAAAAATATTTCGCCAAATTATTTCGGCAATTTCAGTTTATCACGCAAAAAATTCATCAATAATCAAACATCCTAGATAGCTAAAAAGCTATATAAGCTGAATGATCAATCGGTACTAATATTTGATGGCACATATATTTGTTATGAAAAAAGTATCAACAATAACTATCAAAATCATACTCTAGACTCTAGACAGAAAAAACTGCCATTGTGCAAACTATTTACTATTTGCACAACAAATGGTAATATTGGTTTAATGGAAGAACAACACCGCATCGTTTTTATGCAACTCAAAACGGTGTGGAAATAATGAAAATATTGCTAAATAATCCCAATGGTTTTCAAAAAATCATGAAATCAAGTGATATTTGCGTAGTTGATAGAGAGTTTTGAGATGTCGTCAAACAACAAGAAGAAGGATATAAAGTCTTTATGCCATTTCTAAAAGGAAAATGAGCACAGTTAAAAATTGAAGAATCAAATAACTCTTGGTGGGTTACTAAAATCTGTTGAGTTATTGAAGAAATTTATGGGATTCTCAGGCAGAAATACCAACTTTTTTACCATACTTTGAATAATAAACTCCTTCCAAAAATTCGGCTATTCTTCAGAATTGCTTGTTTTTTGAACAATACTTTCTGCAAGAAATTACAATCTAATTTTGAAGTTTCAAATGAAATCATTTAGCAAATAAAGTCTCGACGAAATGTAGAAAATTCGTTGCCTGAAGAAGTAGAAACACAACATTGGAACCGACGAAAAACTAAATTTCAACAATTGACATCAGCCGATTTACTGGATTTTCATAAAATAACGGAAAGAGTTGAAAATTCTTTTCACTGAATCACACCAATTATCACAGGCTGTATCCTACTTAGCAGAAATGATGAATGAGTCAGGAAAAATCATTCTATATTATCTGAGAGCATCAGAAAATCAAAATAACACAATAATAAAAATCCTTGTGAAATCCAAGCATATAAATAGCAAAACTTACATGTTATTAGGACCTTAACTTATTTTTTACCCGCAAATGTTAGATGGCGATGTAAACAGTTTTAATAGTCATTACTAACGCATCTGGTATTTTTTTCTTAGTTTTGACATTTCTCGATAACATTCAGTCAACATACACAATTATTTGCGTAAACAACAATGTTTCTTGCTTTGTGAAAAATGGAACGCGATAAAGTATTTTATAGACATGTGTTTTTGCATTACTTTGATTTGAAAAAAAGTGTAGCAGAGTTCATCAATTACTTGAAGAAGGTTATGGTAATCAAGTTTCATCGCATACAACATGTAAAGAGTGGTACAGACAATTCAAAAGTAATTATTTTGATGTCAATGACAAACCACGCTTAGAACAGCCAAATAACTTCAAAAACAATGAATTGCTAGCATTATTGCATAAAAACTCAGCTCGAACGTTAGAAAAACTTAGAAACAAGCTAGGAGTTACTAAAGTTGCTGTTTCCAAACGTTTACACGCCATGGAAAAGATCCAAAAAGAAGGAAAATGAGTACCACATGAATTGTCTAAAAATGCCATTTACAACCGTTTCAATATCACAGTTTCTTTGTTTGCCAGGCAGAAAAGAAGAGTTTTCTGTGACGTATTGTGACTGGCGATGAAAACTGGATCTACTACGACAATCCCAAATGCAAAAAATCGTGGGTAGATCCAGGACAAGTATCAATATCGCAGTCAAAACGGAACATCCGCGGTCATGAGGTAATGCTTTGCATTTGGTGGGATTAGCAAGGAGTACTGTACTACGAGCTGCTGAAACCGAACGAAACTGTTACTGCCGATGTCTAAAAACGTCAATTGAACAAATTGAATGATGAGCTGTTGCAAAAAAGATTAACAATAGCGAGTAACAAGCGCAAAGTTATTCTCCTTCACGATAATGCTCGGCAACACTGGACAAATCTTTAAGGAAACACTAACGCAGCTTGAATGGGAAATTTTTCCTCACCCAGCGTATTCACCAGACATAGCGCCTTCTGATTACCACTTGTTCAGATCGATGCAGCGCGATTTGAGTGGTACACGCTTCCAAAATGTTGAAGAACTGCAAGAATGGGTGGACGAATGGATTGCTTCAAAACCGACATCGTTTTATCGAGATAATATTGCCCAGTTGTCAGAAAAATGGAAAAAAGTTTTAGAAAGTGATGGAAAATACTTTCATTAAAATAATTTGTAGAAATTTGTCCAATAAATGCTTTTTCTCAGCCTTTTTTGGGCGGAAACTAAGTTAAGGTCTTAATACATCGATTATATCTGTCATTTTGTAAGCTACTCTGTTATACAACATTATGTATGTGATTATCTTAATAGTAGACACACAGTTGAATTTTGTTCTTACATTGCTGCAGTGATATACTACTTATCCCATGCTCAATATTTATCAAAAATAATAAGACTTGACGAAATTCTATCTAATATGTTCACTGCAGAAAAAGTTTATCCAGTAATTAACGAAGATAGGGATGAGGATTAAACATGTTTTTTTGTTTTTCAAAATGTTTTTCAACATGAATAAATGTTATTAATTGTGGATCAAACTAACTGCCCAAATAGCACATTGCCGTTTTTGTTGTCGTTTTGACCAAAATGACACCAAAATTATCATTTGATATCAATTTGATGTCAAATGACAATTTTGATATCATTTTGGTGTCAAAACAACAACAAAGATGGCAATGTGTTATCTGAATGCTTTCCGACCCAGTGATTTATGAAATAAGAACCTTATATAGAATTATGAAAATTGAAAAACAATTTAGCTACCACTAATTTCAACTTGTAATCAGCAAAACATTTCAATACAAAATTTTATAAACAAATAAAACATTAAAAAGCTGATAAAAACCGTTCACCTGCTCATTTTTTGAAAAAGTTTAACAAAAAAATGATATTTTAGTTTTTTTTCATTGTGGTGCACCTTCTAAAAAAAATATGTTTGTAGGTGTTAGATACAAAGATCACATGAAATTTTTTTAAGGTGGTCAATTAACGCAATCAAGGTGGAAAAAATGTTTAAAAGTTATTTTCATGTTTTTATAATCAAAATTTGCATCGAAAACAAGCACTTGATAGATTGGGACAACACATTAATTTTAAATACAGAACCAAAATATTACAACAGATTAATATTTGAAATGATACGCATAAAAAAGCAGAACAACGAACTCAATTTACAAAAAGACACAGAGCTTTTAAACAAATCTTATTTTGATTTGCTTGACAGATTGGCCGGTAGAAATTAGAAGCATAACATAGTATACAAAGACAATAAATAGTTTATATTATCTGCTTCACGTTCTTTTTGACTAGCTCTTTATACTCACAATCAGTCGTGTGTTCACCTCCGCACGAAACAGACACACAACCGAGCATAGTACTTTATCCATGCGATATACTATTCGTAAGTTTTTAAATTATCGTATACGTTAGTCTATTTAAATCATTGGGACCATGTTAAAAGTATTTTACATTTTTGAATCATTTTATTCACCTAAATTATTCTTATTCAGCTAAATTAGTATTAAATTCATTAGTTATTTAAATTGTTATTATTTGAACAAGTACATCCAAAACGTTCCGCTAACTGTATCTTGGTTGTCAAGATTAAAAGCAATTTGAAAACCAAAGAATAACTCGTTCTCGGCCTTACATTGTTCAATAAATTTATTGTTGAAGAAACATTCTACTTTTACAACGTAGCTACCTTTCAGTTTCAAAATTTTTTAAATATACTGTATGATATACCTTGTGCCGTGGAGCCGACTCCATTTCGACGCTATTCAGTCTGGAATAACTTCCATCTGTACTCCGTGGCGGTGGTCTGACGATTATCATGCGCTTTTCAGACGCGATTACCGTGCCTTCTGGAATAGGCGGCGCAAATGGACTCATGGGAGATGGAGATATATCATCTGATTCCGAGAGATGCTGTATAACTGCGAAAGAAAATGTCTAATATAAGGAACATGTAAATGTATAATATAAGAAACTCAAATTGTATAAGAAACACGAATGGAGTTTTACGCTAATTGTAATAAATGTTGTCTAAATCCAAGTATTAGAAATCTGATCTCAAATGCTTCTTCTGAATTATATGACGCTTGAAGTTTTATTTTTAATTAAATTTAACAATAACAAATAGATTTCTGTGTTGTAATAAATACTTTTGTATTTAAGCATGTTCTTTTTTATTTTCTAACTGTTACCAAACGTAACTATATGCTCCTTTTTCGCGCCCTTTTTCCGTCTCCTCGATTTCTCATCTAACCCCTTTCTACTGACGTATCCTTATTTCTAGTTATCTTATACATTTTCCTTTTTCTTGACCAACAAAAGGAAAGAAACAAATTAATAAGTTTTACTTTCCTAACTAATCTTCTTAACAAAATCAGATTTAAACTGCTTTTAATCGGGTGTATTTCACTTGCACTGTTCACTTGCCCACAGATCACTCACACGCTTGACCAGTGGAAAATCTTTAGATATCGACCGCTGTGAGTGGTAGTGGGCAAATAAACGGTATGCAACCGGTGAACGGTGTAAACCGCTCCCCTTTTAATTATTAGGTTGTTATCACTTATTTTCCTTTCATATTTACTTTTCAGTTAATCTTTTTGAGATTTTGATTATTTCCATATAACAAAATGTGAAAACTCAATCTAAAGTAAATCATTGCACAAATTAAATTGCTCGTCAATTGCTATTACGTTACTTTTTATTTAATGCAATGAAAATGTTTTGGTTAATTCACTATCAATATGCTGAGTTTGATTGTCGAACAAATGTAAAACAATTATCGCGGCCAATCTGTGATAAGTTTATTCCCGATAAATTATTGGGAACTAATTATTTTTATATTTTAAAAATAAACAATTTTAAAAATTGTTTATAGCAATTTACGAGCAACATGTCAGCAACATGTAAGCAATAATTTCTATTTATAAATTGTAATAAATATAATGTCGATAAGTTTTGTTAGGAACTTGCCGATATTATATTTTGGAAACTAAAGTTGTTAGTAAGAATGTTTTAATAAGAGAACACTCCTTTCTGTAGTTTTGCTGACAATTACGAAAATATTTGTGACAAGTTGCCGACAACTTGCAATTATTTGGCTATCTGGTTTCTGTCGAATTTGCTTTTCTCTTTGGCTACTTTGCCTTTCTCTGTCATTGATGTCCGAGCAGCAGCTTCTTATTCGGTCATTTAATCGTGTTTTCTTTGCATTGTTTCTATCATTTGATCTGGCAATGTTGCTTCCAAAAATTCTCTCTGCCGCTCGTTAATTAGGACTAAGAACGTTTAGTTACATCGCTTTACTTTTCCATTCGTTTGTCATTTGACACTGACTTATCGTCGTGTCATACTTCTGTTAATTCGTAATCCATATACGCTGTCAACTTTCAGAGGTCTTACAAGGAAATGTTTCGAGGTATTTTCCTCCGATTTGGACGAGCCTTTAACATGTTGTAGTACGGATAAAAATAAACGTATTTTTTTTATACGTGCCAGTTTTCACTTTTAGGGGATAAAACACTCCTTTGAAGAAAATCGGTTTTCTTCTTTTAAAGCGTATATCGTCGCAACTATAAGAGATAGAGAAAAATATTTTAATTAAAAGTTAAATAGCTTGAAGAGTACTTTATAACAATGATAAAATTTTTTTTTTAATTTTTTGTATACTTTCTCCCATCACTTACTTATATTTTCCAAAAATTTTATTTCTTTTTATTAGCAAAATAAAGCTTATTTTATTATAAATTCATTAGTATATGATAAAGTTATGTGGCGACATTTCTATTTTTCAAAAATAATTAAAAATTACTCCATAACGCATGGTATGCGCATCCGTCTCCTCTTTTGACAAGCCTTTAATATGTTGTACTATAGATCAAAATAAGGGACACGTATATTTTTATACGTGCTTAATCTCATTTTAAGGAGGTGAAATATCCCTTTAAAAAAAAATTAATTTTCTTCTTTCAAAGCGTATACTGTCAAAATTATGAAAGATAGAAAAAATGTTTTAATAGAAAGATTTTGCTTATAAAAAGAAACAAAAGTTTTTAAAAATAAAGATAATTGCTGGAAAGAAGTGTAAACAAATGTTTTTAAGAATTGATAGTTGAATGACTTAAAGAATACTTTATAGCAGTGATAAATAAAATAAAAAAAAATTTTTTTTACACTTTTTAACTACTTATCTTTTATTTAAAAATTTTTATTTTTTTTATAAGCAAAATCTTTTAATTATTACATTTTTTTATCTCTTAAAGTTTGACGATATATGCTTTAAATGAAGAAAATCGATTTTCTTCAAAGAGTTGTTTTACTCTCTAAAAGTGAGATTAGGTACGTATAAAAAAATACGTGTTCCTTATTTTTATCTGTACATATTTTTATCTGTATTTTTATCTACTACATATTAGTATTGTTCGTTTTGTATCTCGAAAGCTGTTCGGAGTCGTTCCGAACGAATCCAGCAATCTTGATAGTGTTCTTTCAGACGGAAGTTATATAAAGGGCAATGCGGGTAAAAACTTGGTTCTGTTTTATTACTTACCGTTAGAGCAGTTGAGAACCATTCAGATCCACTCAGAGTTTTCCTGCTCTCTCGCGAAACGACAGGTTAAGTCGATTCCATTCGAGTTACACAATTGACAACTCGTGTGTTTTGAAAAAACGTAACACGAAAATGCAAAACAAAATTAGTGGACATAACTAGGGAGAAGAAATTGATTTGACAAAACATACGTCAAAGTAAAATAAAATCAAGAAATGTCACATCAACAGGATGCACAACTCTGCAAATAAAAATTTTTCTCATAACTTTTATATTGGAACATTTTTTTTTTAAATACTCAGAAAATTTAAATTGTCTCAGAATTTTTTATACATATAAATTTTAAAATTTTTTATTCTATAATTTCAAAAAATATTTTTAACTCTGAGATTTTATAACATTTCGTCAAATATTATGGAACAATCAATCTTTAGAAAAATTTTAGGATATTTTATAATTATATAGTATATATAAAAAAATTTGAGAAAAGATATAAACTTTAGTATTTCTGAAAAGTGTTTTAATTTGAATAAAAAATTTGAGCAAGTTATAAAATTATACAAATATTCTGAAAAATTATATAAAAAATTCTGAGAAAAATTTTTACCAGGGAGATTATATTTGGTCAGATTAGGTTATACTATTGTGTTCTTTTTACAGCCGTCATAGTAAACTCAAGTTTACTTACAGAGTCGATCAGAGCAACATCAGTAGTTCACTTTCTGTTCCACTTCCGGAATTCCTCTATCTTAACCCAAAGATATCTAGGTCTGCTTTAAAATAGACCCAGAACAGACAAAACGAACAATATTATTAAAAGCTGGTCAAAATCAAAGGGAGACACTTTCATATTGCACGGACGGATGCGCGTACTATGCGTATGGAGTGGTTTTTAATTATTTTTGAAAAATGGAAATGTCGCAACATAACTTTATCATAAACCGTTGAATTTGTAATAAAATAAGCTTTATTTTAAAATAAGCGACCCCGGCTGTCCGGTCGCAGTCCATTGTCAGGCGCGCGTCGATTATGAGTCATCCCGGGTGTGCGCTTAATTGCGTGCACCTAGATTTTATTGTGTGTTCTTCCCTGGTCGGGCGGCGTGCGATGTGTGTGTTGTTGCTAGAGTTGCCTCGGGCCGGTGGTCTCCGGACACCGACCCGTAGTATTCTTCGGGGCAAAGGTGGGGTTTCCCTCGTAAAACAATACCTTATTCATGGATTTTATGGACAATGGAAATGGTAGCTTACCGCGTGTAGGGTCGGATACCCCAGAGCCGGTAAAGGGGGACTAGTGTCCCGGGTGCCCTCTTGTTGTTATCTCCAGACGGGCGGCCGCGCGGAGTACCCACACGCTCCGCCGGATATCGGGCTAGTGTGGTAATTAATGTCCGTATTCGTCCGCGCGCTAGTCGGATGGGCCGGAAGTTTTTCCCAATTCGTTGGGTAGACTCGAGGTCCAAAGCCTATCAGCGCAACTTATGGAATCGTCGATTGAGGAGGGCAATGACGCCTTGGTGTGGCTCCTCCAGCTCCGGCTCGTGGAGCCTCATCGGCGTCGAATCGGCGGAGGAGGTACTCTCCTCTTCTTGTGATGTCTCCCTTAGCGGGAGGGGTAGAGTTGAGCCGGTTTTCGAGGTCGGGGCCTTTACTCTGACCGATGAGGGAAATACAGTCCTGCTAGTCGGTGGCCGCCGTAAGGTGGGCGACGGTTGACAGGACGTCGCTGGAAACCCGATTTTTCGAGATGGTGGCATATCCATCGCCACCACAAATCCGCGGAGAGATAACGCCGATCCACGTTCGTGAGGGAGGCTTGGACGGAGAAGACCTGAGTGACCCGCCTCGTCCGAGGGGGCAAGGTCTCTCTCAGCCCAGGGCCAAGCTCATGGAAGTTGATCGGCAGAAGGAGGAAAAGATGGCTGGAAACCCTTTGGAGCCGGTCATCGATCTGGACGAGCCGGAGGGCCGTGTCCGGATCCCGGATGTTCCGGGAGACGGATCCGACCTCCCGGCTTATGTGAGAGGTAGGCGCGCTCATGGCCGCCCTCGTTTGGACGGGAGTGGATCCTTCAGGTTTCCCTCCCCATTGTCCGATGTGGCGGACACGGAAGACCGGCTCCATGGGGTTCCATTGGAGCAATTCAGAGCCCGCCGGCTCCGAGCTAACGTTATTCGTAGCTCGGAGTCGGAGGAAGAGGGAACGGGGGTGAGTGATACGCGACCTCGGCAGCATATCAGGATCCGCCCTGACCCTATTCACACCAGACGCCGTTATATTGACCGGCAGCTGGGGGTGATCTCCCGAAGTACGACCACCGATCTGGCCGGATTGGCCGATGGGTGGCTCCGGGAGGTCGAGGGCGCGAGGAACAAGGCGTCCACAGGTTGCCCACTGTCGGGCAACCTGTCGGGACGTATAAAATTAAACAATCATCTTGCCCGGGAGGCGCTCATAACGCTGGCTTATCCCGTCTCGGGCAAGATGATGAAGAGGAAGAAACGACGGCCGCGGCCCTCGCACGTCCTATCTCAATCTGACAAACTGGCGCGTCGGGAGGGCTCACGCTTCGCCCCCGGGGGAAGGCTACTGAAGGAATGACGTATTATCGGCCGAGGCCTTCCTTATCCGGGGCTTGGTAGCTCGGTGAGGTTTTTAGTTGGTATGCGGAGGGGGGACAAACCCGGTCGTTGAAACTATGTGGCCGGGATTGCACCGTTCTGACTCGAGTCCAACACTACCAGGTCTAGCCAGCCTGGTGTGCCATGAGTATTTCCCTCTTCGTACAAAAAAAAGTATAAAAACAAAGTAAAAAAAATTTATCACTGTTACAAAGTACTCTTCAAGCCATGTAATTTTCAATTAAAATATGTTTTTCTATCTTTTATAGTTTCGATATACGCTTCGAAAGAAAAAAACCAATTTTCTTCAAAGAAATGTTTCACTCCCTAAAAATAAAAACGAGTATAAAAAAATACGTATCTTTTATTTTTATCTGTACTACAACATATTGAAGATTTGTCAAAATCGAAGGGGGACACCTCAAGACCTTTCCTTGTCAGTTTGTGTGTATTTTACTTGCACGCCGTTCACTTGCCCACAGACCACTCACATGCTTGACCAGTGGAAAATCTCTAGGCATCGACCGCTGTGAGTGGTGATGAGCAAATGAACGGTGTGCAAGTGAACCGCTTCCGTCAGTGTGCGATGTCTTTGATCAAACAAGACGCTATTCTTTCGCTTATTTTTTATTCGCTGTCTGTACTTTTTTAAAAACTCCAATTTGATTTCAACTTTTCCGATTCTGTGGAAAAAAGAATTTGCAACCGGTACGCATGGCATGTATGGCAGAAGTATTCCTATGGCCAGGGATATGGGAAGAATAAGTAAACAGGTGCGAGGCCGAGTTGTGCTGCAATTAGTTTGTCTTAATTATATTTTTAGAAAATCTTGAGTTGATTTGATATAGTTCCGAGGTAAAATGGGATGCACCTTTAGATTTGCAAGTTATTTTGGAGACATATTTTGTTAGAAACGCTGTGTAAATGTAATCTTTGAAGAAATTACCGGTCTACCGTCGGACGGTAGCCAGGATATTTGCCTGGCGGCCACATTCTCACTTGTACGAATCGTCCCGACTTGACTGAATCTTCAAAATTGTTGAAGATTATCCGACAGGCATATTTTACACATTTTTTGTTACATAATTATTTATATTTTATTTGAGCCCGACTTTTTATTATTTGGTTAACTTCTGGTTATGATTAATCTGATTTAACTTAATGTTTTGATGGACATATAAATTTTTGTTACGCTAAGTCAATATGTGCGTGAAGTTAACAGCGCTATTTAAAAAATAAAAAATAAAAAAAAAATTGTGCTGAATTGTGCTAAGTTTGTGTTACATTGTTGTACCTTAAAAATTAATTACATACTTCAAAAAATAAAGCGATAGAACAAAACGTTTTTTTCACCAACAGTGCCATTTTATCTTATCAATAAAATAAAAATTGTGCTGCATACAACTTCAGCTACTGTACATTGTGCCGCAAAATTTTCAAACATATTTTTACCCATGTCAGAAAAAAAATTAAAATGTAAAATATTTAAATACAAAAATTGGTAGTTTTATAACTTTACGTGACAGATAAATCAATTCCGCAATTTGTGCCGAGTTGTGCTACTCAAAACGAATAAAAGCGACGCAAGAAAACCATCACACGCATGCACACATAACGGAGAGAGTTTAGAGTCACTAAATATTGTGAATGACAAACCGAGGAATTCATATCCCTATTGTGACCCCATGCGCGTACACACACAAAAGATGTAGATTTTTATGTAAATCACGTGATACATGGTTGGTTAATGTTAATGCCGGTGGTTTTTAGTATTCTTCAAGCTTTATGACGCGAGAGATACTTACAAGGAAATGCTTTCAATTGCAAAATACGAAATGAGATAAGCCTTAATTCATTTGAAGGGGGGGAGGGGGAGTATAAAGTGTCAGAGCGCTTACGTGCATGGGCCTTCGTTTCAGAGAAATTTGCATGTAAAGTTTGGCATTCGCCGCGCCGTACGTTAAGTACGATTGCGCGATAAGTTAAAGCATGAAGCGCGGTGGCTGAAGAAACTTATAGTGTTTTCATTGGGAAAATTAGTGCACACCGAGTGTGCACTTGTTGCTGGCAATTAGACGTTTCGGTTCACACAATGACGGTGCCAACAAAAACGTCCAATTACCTGCAGCGACTGCACACTCAGTGCACACTAGTTTTCCCAGTGAAAAACGCTATAAGGCGCACCTCCTATTTTGCCCTCGGCGGCTGCATAAAGAGAGGTGTTTGAATCACCGCAATGCCAAATTTGTTGTTTTTTTTTTTAATAATAGCTACATTTATCAATTGTAAATAACTTTTATTATTCTTAGCAAGATAGTAATCGTTATAGATTATTCGTTACATGAAACAAAATGTAATAATCAGAAAGTTTGCATATTTATTCAAGTTTATTTATTTATTTTTATTTATTATACAATTATTATACACAATTATTATATAAAAAACAGAATTGATTACGCAATATGATGAAATCAGAATTCAATCGTTAATACATTATTTGTTATCTGCGCCGAAATTTAAAAATATGCTACAATTTGCTTGGTACGCGTTAAGGGGATCCTAAAGTTGAAGCCAAACTCCGACGGAGTTGCAGCGCCGCCTGAACGGAATTAAAAATATCGGTAACTTATCAATATTTTTAATTCTGTTTCCTATATTACCATCCAACTCAATAGGGGAGACCGGGGCTATTTGTTAGACCTTTTTTTTGTGTCTCCTGAGTCCTATATTTATTAAAAAAAAAACATGGAACGATTTGAAAGGTTGAACCTTTCTTTTCACAATGCCGGTATAGATAGAACATGGAAGTGTACTTGCTTTGAAGTACATATAAAAATGTCGACCAATACTAAAAATTACAAATAGCTCCAAACCGTGGTAATTTGTAACTGATCCGGGAATATCACGAAATTTGTGTTTCAAGTTGAAAGACTGTAAAAAAAGCTGTTGTTAAGACTTTCTTTCATTTAAAAAAAGATGTAGGTATACAAAAAACAAATGCAAATATACACATTTGCACGTCTTTTTATGCCATTGGTGTGACAGATTTTCTAACCTCACAAGTGTCAATCTTTAACACTTTATAACTTCTTACCTGCTTAAAAACAATTTTATATTCATATAATATTCATGTTCTACTAAAATACACAATATTATCAAGTTTGAATTAAATCAATGAAGAACTTTACCTCAATGCTTAACTCTGCGTAGCGCAGACGTTCGTAACACAGCCGAAGGGTTAGGGTTACCCAACTTAGGTTAGGCGCTGTAATCAGTATTAACGAATCGCCCCGGTGCTCAGTATTACGAATAGCCCCAACATCAACTGTGCGCATTATTTCGTATGATCGACAAAAATTGACATCACACAGCAAAAAGTAAACACGAAATGTTTCAAATACATTTAACTGGACACGATACATTCAAAGTTTTCAAAAAAATCTTATTATCTTATTTCAAAGAAATGCCGAGTATCAGAAATTACTTCGACTATCGAAACACATTTTTCACTACTACGACATTAATATAACGCCGTTACCAACAAAACTTTGTTAGCAACATCGTTACATTAGGACGTGTTTACAGTGTTTAAAGTAAATTTTTAATATGTACCCATAAAAAGATATTTCCAATTATCGAATTAACCCGTCTAACGATTTGCCCCGGTCTGCCCTATATAATTGCGATTCTTATCAATTGAATACATTTTATTCAACAATACATTCACATGTGAAATAATAAGATTTTATATGAACACATTTTAATTTCATCCTAGCAAATATCTTATTATTCATTGTGCAAGTTTACATAAAATTTGTTATCACAATGATATACGAACTAATCAACCCAGCTAACAAGACAACGTCAAAAACATAATTATTTTCAAATCGGTTGTACAATATTGTATCAGTTGCATTATGTTTTACTGGAAAATTTAGATTCACAATTCAATTGAAAAATTAAAAAACATAATTCAATTGAACGCTATAGAGCTCAATCATTTTACTATACAACTGATTTAAAAAGTATTATGTTTTACTAAAAAATGCAAGTTCAAAAACACAATTCAATTTTATTTTAGTACCAAACAGAGCTTTTTAATAATTTTAATAGAACATTTTCAGCAGGGAAGGAAGAATGATATATAACATCTCTATAAATGTTTAGATCATACGCGGACTAATAGAAACGATTAAGATACGAATAATATTTATAAAACAAATATAGTAATATTCAAAATTTGATTTATGTAATTTTAACACTACTTTTATTAGATACACGGGAAAACCTAACTTATACTTGTCAGTATGATAAATCATTTACTGACCTTTGATGAAAATTTGCTGCTCTGACATATTGAACACTTGTAAAATTTAATACTACAAAAAACTATGTGGTCATTGAGTGAGAATGCGAAATCAGACTTGCATCAGCGCTGCATCCTAAATTCCAATATGGCGAGGTTAATAACAAAAGCTTACTGTAGTATAATGTAGTAAGTTGACCCTATTACTGTAATAAGTTGGTTTCCGTAATATTCGTATTACAATAACTATACGCATGTGGTCCATCGAATTTAGTATTTTCGTGCGGGGTTACGTATACAATAATCACATGGATTACAATTCCTAGTCCGTGAATTTTTTTTGTAAGGAAAGTGCAATACTGTTCAGTGCAGTGGTGTAGTGGTGCAGTAGTGCCGTAGTATTTCAAAATATTACTGCGCACTAGTAGTGCTTAATAGTATTTTTCTACAAGGGTAAGTTTTTTTTAAACAAACGTAGTATTCGCCACATTTGTTCTCTGTGTATTAACGATGGAGTTATTGTATAAATGTACAAATTTTTTACCGTAGATAAATTAAAATGCTTACTTGAACAGATATTTGAACAGTAATTATATAAACGTTCGACATCGTCGACGATTTTGTTGACGAGACAGACAGAGCACAAGTGAGGCAGAACTGTTGAAGCAGAGGTCAGTAACGTATATTTGTGTTGTCTTTAAACGAGTCAAATAAACAAAAATAGGAATCATGAAGAAGTTCTGTATCATTTTGAGAGTTTAGGCCGTTTGTTTATTGTTTTATGTGTATCATTTCCGAAATTAATCTTTTTTGGTAATTTTTTTCAGTGTCAAGAATTTTTATTTCTTTCTAATTGAAGGAGTGGTCAAGAAATATTCTATGGTTTGTTATAACTGAGTGTTTTGAAGGATCAAGTTTAATGTTATTAATGTGCTCTTTTGTTCTAGTCCTCAACTGTCTTTTCGTCTGTTCTACATATGTAGCATCGCAATCGTTGCAAAAAATCTTGTAAACAACATTGTTACTGCAGTCCCCCTCCGTTTTGTTTTTGTGCACTTTGATGAAATTGTTAATTTTGTTTATGCATCTGTAGCCAATTGTAAAAATATTTTTATCTAACAGAGATGTTGTTTTTTCAGAAATATTTCGGATGTAAGGAACGACAATGAATTTTTTTGTGTTTTTATCTTTTTTGTTTAGTCTTGATCATTTGTGTCTTTAATAATAATGGGTGCAAGTTTTGTAATAAATAAATTTTTTATTTTTATTCTAATGTATTTAAAAGTAAATTCTAGAGAATATCCATTTTTTAAAAGTAGTCCGATAATAAATTCCAAATTTTTTTGTTAGAAAGAAGGGTGAGATAACAATAGCACTCTATTCACCATACTATAAATTGTTCCAATTTTGCATATTGCGTGGTGAGAAAAAAATGATAAGTAACGACCAGAAACAGTTTTTTTATGGAACCAATCACAAAACTTTTGTCTAAAACATTTTTCTTTAAAATGTCGCGTTTACGAAAAAATCGGGTGAGACAAGTGGTCTGGGACACCCTGTATATATAAAGTACTTGAGCCGAATAAGGCCTAGTACTAAATAAGGCCCACTTTTAAATTTATCATTTAAAACCCACTTTGAAATATATGCTTAAAAGGTATATCATAGGAAGTAGATAAACACAAAAATTAATACCTTTGGCAACCCGTTTAGTCAGTGCAACGAAAGCTTGTAATAAAGTGGGTAAATCAGTTGTTTTTATAAAAATGTGTTGTAAATTTAATAAGTATACATTATTTTATGTTTATTACAACATATTATAATATTATTCAACTTTCTAACTATAGAAAAAACCAATATGTATATCAATTTTTTGGAATAAATATACTTTTTTTATAAATAATGTAATAATAACTAAGGCCCACTTGTACATTAATTGTTATAGCTATTGTCATTTGTTTATTATGTATGTGGCTTGCAATAGAGAATAACGAATGATACTAACTTTCCATAAGCTGAAATTGCACTAAAATAACCACAATTTCTTATAGTTAAAATCTTAATTATAGATAAAACTAAAAATAATTGTGATGTTTTAATAGTATAACAGATCTTAAAGGATTTTGTATTTGTAATTAATAATTATTTTAACAGTGAGTTGGAAAATAATATTTAATTCCTTGGTTATTTTTAATTTATTTTTAATCCGGGCCTTATTAAAAGCGCAAGAATTTAATAAGGTTTAATGTCAGAGTTTAATAACATTTTTTTTTGTTTACTTAAAAATGTTTTATACAGAAGATAATTTTATTTTGGCAAGTGGTTGAAATAAATATTTTATTCTCATTTAGTTTGTTTCAATATTTTTGTTAATAGAATTTATAAAGATAAAATTAGGTGGGCCTTATTCGGGGGGTCCCAGGTTTGTCCGTAGTGTTCTGGAGTCTTCCGAGGCTGCGGACCGGCTCCGGATACAGGAAGTGGCGTTCCTGCGGTTCCCAAGCTTGCTAGGAGGTCTGCGGTCTCTTGTAGGCTGTAGATTCAGAGATTTCAGCGACCCTGGCGCCCGAGCTACATACCGTAATCCATTACGTGCTGAAATTACATGCTGGATGGACCGGGGGCCTGGGCTTCACCGCCCGGGCTGCGAGGAGTAAACCTCTATAAAAAATCCAAGGGTGGCGTCTGGGGCGCGGGGTGTTGCTCCGTATAACAGCGGGACGGGGCCTCGTGTCTCAGACGCCAACGTGTTTATTTGGTTGGCAGTAAGCTGCCGAGATGGGGGCTGGCGGGCGCTTGCGCTCGTCTGGGGTTTTCCCGGTCCGTCTCTCCCACCCTGGATGACTCGTCGTCTACAACGGCCTCGGGCTGACGGTCCCTGGACGTCGGCCCGAGTAGGCTCCGGGGGGAGGGTGGAGTTCCCCTCGTTAAACAAGACTCCAATTATGATTGTTAATGGCCGACGATAAAAAGGACGTACCGCGCAGGGATGTTTGGATACCCCAGGGTCGGCGGGGGAGGGGGCTAGTGTCCCGGGTCCCCCACTGTCGTCATCGAGCAACAGGCGGTCGAGTGGAGTGCCCACAGGCTCCGCCGACCACAGGGCTACTGTGTGGACAATAAAGTTCGACCCCAATAAGACTTATTTGGCGTCGCGCCTGGCGTACTTCCTGAAAATGTTTCGGGAGCGTTTCGGGCCCGACGTTGTGCTGAGTAGGAAGGAATTGGGGCATATGGATGAGATCGACATTATGTCGAGACAAGTTTTTGGCGAAGATCCCCCACTCCGACTCAGATCACGAGGAGAGCGACTCTTCTCCGGATGACGGAAGCGGGCTCAACGGGACGTGGCCTCCGCCCCGTGTGCCGGGGAAGGGACGGCCTTGCTGCCCGGTGGGCGGCCCAGCCGATAAGGCTGAGGCCCCGTGTCTCCCGCTAGGGAGCCTTTGGGCCGGTCACCCGACGGACGCCACGAGGCGAACATCGGTGGACCAGGTCTTGGTGGCGGGGCGCGTCGTTCGCGTCCCTATCTCTGAGCTGATTGTTCGGTGGACGCTGTATGGCGGATGCCGGGCGGCCTGACGGGGACACGGGGGCGCGTCGGTCGCGCTCACGCTGGCCGATTCGCATCCGCGGAGGTAGCCTGGGGAGCGAAGGTGAGGCTAACTCATCCGGTGAGCCTGCCCAGGGCGCCCTCGAGTTGATGGATCGGTCATAGGAGGAGGAGGAGACAACCGGGGGCCTCAGGGAGCCGGTCGCCCCTCCGGCTGAGCCTTTGGAGGAGGTTGTGGTGACTCCGGATATACTGGATCACCTCGCCAAATCCGGTGAACAGCGCGGGAGGAAGCGGGCCCGTGGCCGTTCCCGTCTGGACGGGACCTTTTAGGTCTCCGTCTCCGCTTTCGGACGGGGCGGACATAAAAAACCGCCTCCAGAAGGTGCCCCTGGAGAGATTTAGAGCCCAACGTCTCAGAGCGAACGTTATTCGTAGCTCTGAGTCGGAGGACGAGCTATCACCGGGGGGAGGGGGGGGGTCAGATGCGCGGCCCAGGCAACGCATCAAAATCCCCCCGACATTGTTCACTCCCGAGCAAAGGCGGGAGTTAGATCGGGAACTGGGGGTAATCTCCCGCAGCATCACGACCGATTTGGCCAGCTTGGCTGCAGGAGGTGGAGATTGTCCGGACAAAGTGCACAAAGCTAGTGATGCATGGTGCCGTGTCCGGACAAATGAAGAAGTGTACGCATCTCGTCCGCAAGGCGGTGATGACCCTGGCTTATCGGGCCATGGGTTGCTTCGGGAGGGACGACGGACAAGAAGACGTCTCGGCACCGGCGCGTGAGGAGGAAATTCGAATCCTCCGCGCCGAGGTCGCGGAACTACAGGAGCAGTTGGGGGTCGCGAGAAGAGCACTCATGCTCTAATCGAGGCCCTCGACTGCGTCCCGGAGTGATAGGGAGACTTCATCCCACCCCGCGCCAACTCTGGCGGCTGTCCCTGTCCCCGACCCCTCTTCTTTCGAGGAGAGGGTGCTCGGGCTGCTGGGGCAGCTGTCGGGCTCGGTGGGGGAGTTGGAGGGGCGTTTGGCGCGGGTCGAGGAGAAGGCTCCTCGTCCTGTCCCGGCCTCCTCCCTGGCCGGCGCTGGTGCAAAAAGAGCAAGGGGGGGTACGTCGGGGAGACCGGGCTCCGTAAAGGAGCCCCCTGTCCCCTCCTATCGGCCCCGCGGATTCGCCTGCTCCGGCTCCGTCGACGGACGGACCGGAGTGGGCGGCCGTGGTGGGCCGCAAGGAGAAAAGAAGGGCTGCGGCGGAGGAGGCACCGGCGAAGAAGCCGCCCCCCGCCCCCACAGCCTCGAAGAGCGGCCGGAGTCGTTCCCTGCCCCGGTCGAGTGTTGCTGGAGCTGGTGCTGCGGTGGGGGCAAATGCGGCGTTGCCACGTCCCCCTCCTCCGGGGTCTCAGCCCAGCAAAAAGAAGAAAAGGAAAAAGAAGGGAACGAAGGGGGGGAGCCGCCGCCGTCTCGGACGGCGACTACTGCCCCGGGTAAGGTGGGGAGGCGGATCCCAAAGTCCTCTGTGGTCTTGATCACGGTGGACTGGGAGTCGCCTCCTACACCGATGTGATGCGAAAGGCCAGGGTGGCGATCAACCTGGGGGACATCCTCCCTCAGGCCGACCTTGGCTTCAAAGTACGGCTCTCCCAGATAGGGGGGCTTTCTCTTGGAGATCCCCGGCTCGGAGAGCCGATCGGCGGCAGAGCGTCTCGCGTCGGAGATGACGCGCGTGGCGGGGGAGCCGGGCATCCGGGCACCCGCCCCCTAGCTGCCCCTAGCGCTCGGGGGATGCAACGAGACGGGGTCCTGGCTGATGGGGCTAGGCTGATGGGGCTGAGCGCTAGGCGAGGTGTTCTCTCCCCTGGCGCCCGGCCCGGCCACGTAGAGCGCCGTGGACGGGAGTAGGTGGGGCGAGCAGCAGCGACCGCTTGTCTTTGGGCGTGGGGTTTGCACCGGCGAAATGCCGGGAGCGGCCCCATGGCCCTGGGTGCGGGGGGGTTCGGAACGCATCGAGACGTTTCGTCCCAGGGTCGGGATAGGCCAACTCAGCTGACATATCTCGGCTGGGCCAGCAAAACCCGACTCCCAACTCGACGAATTGGCGCGTCGGGGAGCTCCACTCTGACCCCCTGTGGAGGAATGTTAGTGCATACCTTGTATATCCCGGTCCCTCCACACACTGGGGTGAGATGGGCTCGGTGGGTTTTTAGTGGTAGGCGGGCCGGGCCTTGCCTCATTTCTGCCGCTTGCGGTCTGTGCCGGCGAGAGTACCGCGTCCCGAGTCCCACACTCCCGTGGTTTAGCCCGGGGTGCGATGAGCATTTTCTCCCCGTTAAAAAAAAAGAGGTTCGAATCCCAGGTTCGAATCATGTGCTTAGATAAATTTAAGAAGTTCTATCCTGTGGATGTCTGAATGTCCGCTATATAGAGCCCTAAAATATCGTAATTCAGATATCCTCAGGATGTCTTTGGATAATCAAATTTGATCCTGAAGATGTCCAATAGATGTCTTAAAATAACTTTTAAGACTTTCTAATTTTAGGAATTTTTTCAAAATATTTACATTAATATTATTACACCACATAATTCCAATGAACATGTAACGCTGGTACTTTTCTGGACGGTTACGGGATTGCGTTTGGGATCGGTTGCTCGGATGTGCTCGCCGGATGTCAGGGTTTTTCGGTAGTAATGAGAACTCCGTGTTGAGTATAATAATGCAAACGTAACAATATATTTATCAGATGTAATTGAAATACACAAGTAATGCCAAGGCACCGGAGTGTTCGATTAAATAGTAATTGGACCCGCGCAAAAATAAAAGAACGGACAAAATATAATTCGCGGCCTAACTTAATACAGAAGAACGGATTCGGATAACTAAAGAAACGGACGGACTGGTATTATGCGCTATGCGCTCGGAGGTAATAATTGGAGTCGCCATGAAGCGGCTAACTTAACGTGCAGTTAAACGGGCCGTGATTGGCCCGCGTGACGGACGGTCGTGATCGCGGAATCGGCGGCGCGTGGTGCAGCGGACGGTTCCGCGATACGCAAGAGTTGTCGACGTTAGAGGTCTAAGAGACCTAAGTGGTCTCACCCCGCGGGGTGTTGTCACCCCGTAGGGAATAGGTTTACGGATTGAGCCGGAGGAAGGCGTCGAGTATTCCCGACGACGGTGTTGGTCTCGAGAAACCCCGAGAACGGACTTGCGGGACGGCCGGTTCCTATTGGCCGAGAATACCCAGCCGCGGAAACGACGAGTATTCCCGTCGCGGACGAAGGATGGGATCGACCGAGTATTCCCAGCCGTTAGGGCCGACGAGTATGCCCGTCGCGAGATAGTTGGAACGAGAATGCCCGTTCCCGAGGAAGTGCTTGAGAATACCCGGCGCAGGAGCGGAGTAGATGCGAGATCGGTGGCTCGGAGCGATCTCATTTCGGCTGCCCGCTGCTGGCTTATCTAGTGATCCGCGCGGTAGAACGTACCAATTAGCGCGCGCGGTTGGGCCGGCCGGAGTACGCTTGTTGAACGCGGCACGCGGCACGCACGGTAACGCGTGATCGCAGCAAGCTTAGCTGAGCGCGTGCACGTGCTCGGTCTTACGCGTTGTGTTCGGCGTTTAGATTGGAGTGGCGGTGCGGCGAAGGGGCGTAACGTTATAAACAAAACAATATTTTTGTAACATTTTAAAAAACATATTTTGCAAAAAAAATCTTGGGAATTTTTTTTCGGAAATTCGGCGGTCACCCATCCAAGTTGTGACCGCGGTGGATGATGCTTGACTTCTACGTCTGCTGCGAACTGGATCCCTCGTGATGATCTGTTAACACTTTATGCTAATACGTTTATATACTGATAGATTAGGTGAATATATATTATTAAAAAGATGAACCGTATTATTAAAGCATATTATTTATATAAATATATATAAAATTATAGTTTTTTTAGTGATTTTTACAAATGCGAAATAGCATCTGAAATAACTTTCTGTTATTTGTTTAAATAAGAATGTAATTAGAAATATATGCCAATATAATACAATAATTTAATTAAATATGAAAAAATTGTTATTAAAAAAACATTTAAAATACATTTAGAAGTATTGCTTGCTCATTGGGATGTAAATCAAAGTTTTTTTCATCCATGGACTTTTTTTGTTTATCGATAATATTTACGTTTCTCAATAGTACTGTTTAAGATAGAAATTTGGAACTTTAAAATCAAAAGAGCAAAAACGCAAGTTTTAAATAGTTAATGTATGCTATTCAGAAACTTAAGTATTTACATATAGCTAAATGAAATAATCTCGCAGATGAAAAAATCATAGAAGTTATCAAAATCATACGCGTTTGACGTGTTTTTAATCCAAAAGGCAAATCTCTTAGGGACGTCCTGAAAACGTCTATGAGATGGTGTAACGCTTTAAAACCATCCCATTCACGTCCTTGGACATTCAGAATGGATTTAGAATTGTCCTGAGGATGTTTTGTGCTGCTAGGGTTTGTATATTGTTAGTAATATAAAAAATTTTTTCTCAGACCAGAATAAGATATACTTAGGACTTTAATGGCAATTACAAATATCCTAAGGACATCTTATGGATGATTTTACATTTTGGATCAGAATAGGATCAGAATAGGATCAATCCGATCAAAATAGGATATCCTAAAGAGATTCATTGCTATGTGGGAACGTTTATCGAGTTAGTGACGTAACGTGTGTCATTAGGACGTCGACTGATACGCTTGAGGTTTCGGTCTTTTATAATACGTGTTACGGCCGTGAATGTTGTAAAGTGTAGATCGATTAAATGAAGAGACTGTCGCTCGTTGGCGACGTGTTGTTGTTATGTTTGGACTTTTGATTTTGACAGTTCGACTTGCCAATAAAGTCGTTCTTTCTAATAAAAGCCTGTTCTCTTATTAGTGTGCGCGTGTGTTACTGAGGTATGCGAGTGCGAGAGTACAAGGCGATTCACCCGGTCGTAACAATATTTTTGGATAATACTTTTATTTTTTATTTAAATCTTATATTTTTAAATTGCTATAAATAATTTAAAAATATTTTTTAATTATTTAATATAAAATGTATTGTTTAAAAAAATTCTAGGAATTCAAAAATGCTCTTCAATTAATAATTAAAATTTCTCATAAACACAAAAAAATATATTTACAATAAAAATTTATTAAAAACGTCAAAATAAATGTTTATAAATCGTTACACCTACAATGGTCTCTGACTTTGTTATTGTTTTTTTTTATCTAGTCTTTAAATTATCTGGTATACGAAACTTGCTTGTTTAAAATCTCAAATAACAAATGAGAGAAGTCTTTTCAAAAACGTTAATGAAGTTTGTTTTCCAAATTCTCTTAATCAAATAAAATGTAAACACTGTGTACATGAAATGTCAATGATTTTATATGGTTGGTGCAATAAACCGTTGTATTTTAATTGTTTTTACTATAAGTATCACCCCAAAAGTTGTAAACTAATAAAACAGTTATTGTAATTTTTTATTGCAAATATATTTGTTGCGGCAAGATTCGAGATATCGATAGGTGTCGCAATCGATGTGTGTAGAGAAAAGTGCGTGCGTGCGCAACGATCGGGTTCGATCAAGAGGAGATAGAGATGTAGTAAGATGGCGAGAGGACAAAAAGCACGTTTTAGTAGAAAAAAGCAATTCGATGCCGTAAGAAGAATAAAAGTATCTTTTGTCAAAAAATAAGAGTGATAATTAAGAAAGTTCATTCTAAACTATACTTTACTCAACAATATTTTTTGTTGTTACTTTTTAGGACTTTAATTTTTATGTTTTATATTTTGTGTGTTAATGACAAATTTTAATTTAATTAATGTAGGGCCCGTAATTAGCACGGCCCTGGCGCGCTCTGTAAAGACTGTAATTTCTAGTCGCGGCGCCGATAGCGATGGGCCCGCGTGGCGACACCGGCGAGCGTGCAAGCACTGAGCAGATCAAGATCAACCGTGATCCATGCAGGTTCTTTTCGCAATATGTACACGCACCGGCATAAATCTCTCCGCGTTGACGCTCGGCTGCCGCACACACGCGAGCTACGCGAGGCGCTCACGTATGTGTTTCTTGGCAGCGCGGCGAAAAAGGTCGGGGTGCCGGCAGAAAGTAGTGGGGGGCGTTTTGATACCGCATTTTCCTCGCTCGACGCTGGATCGAGAGAGAAGACACGGAATCGAGGCGCTCGAGAAACTGACATAAATGCTGTTCCTTGTGCCTATACGGCCGGTATACGGGATACCGCGATTCGTCGCGCGCTGTTATAATTTTTAATTGCATAAAGAAATTTACTCGGATAGAAATATTTGTTTGAAAAATAATGTTAATAGAATTACGATTTTTAATAGTAAATTAAAATTATGTCATCACGGCAATACAGCACTTACACGAAGAGAAAAATTTTCTTCATTTAAGCAAATTATGTTTATTTAAGATTATAAATTCTTCCAAGAATATTTTATATTGTTGCTTTTATATGAAATAATGAATTGTAGAGTTGACATTTAATTTTTTTTTGTACAGTAATAAATTAAAATTATGTCATCACGGCAATATATTTTAGCTTCAATTTGTGGGACTATTACTTTACATAGAGACATAATTGTAATTAATTAATAAATGTAAATCTCTTTAATTACTTATTAAAATGATCTGTATTAGAAAATAATTTTAATTCGATTAATTTATAGATATGTTATTATAACATTATCGGGCAAGCCAGTTTACTTTGGAATTGGCGTAAAACAATACTCTACCATTTCTGTCAGTTTCTCGAGCGCCTCGATTCCGTGTCTTCTCTCTTGATCCAGCGTCAAGCGAGGAAGATGCGGTATCAAAACTCCCCCCACTACTTTCTGCCGGCACTCCGACCTCTGCCGCGCTGCCACAAAACACATACGTGCGCGCCTCGCGTAGCTCGCGTGTATGCGGCAGCCGAGCATCAGCGCGGAGAGACACCATTTATGCCGATGCGTGTACGTGCGGTCAAAGTTTCGTCCTGGCGAGTCACTAGCCGTGAAACTATTTCTTAATAAATAACTCTTATATTCTCGGCCAGTTAAATAGCGTGAGTGTTCGATTATTAGCCCTCGATACTATTGAAAATTATCCTACATCAGCGAAATCGTCCGTAATACCATTCGAATGGCAGTTTCGCTACAATTTTGGGGGCTCGTCCGGGATAGCCACGAGATATTCGGGGGCGTGTTCGAATACAATAAATACGCAAGAAGTATCGAGAAGTTTTGACGACGTACATAGTTCAGCGGTGCTAGAATGAGAGAGACAGATGATTCGAGAGAGGTCGGAAGGTTTGTGCGGCAAAGTGAGAAAGACAGTTTTGCTAGCGGATTAAAAGACGGTGAATTGCAAAGTAGAGTCGGCGCAATGAGGGATCCGAGCAAATTCACTGTGGCTGCGTTAAAGGAGTTGGCGGCGGTACGTGGGCTGTCCAGTGTCGGCACGAAGACCGAACTAATCTTGCGTCTGATGAAGGAAGATCCGTCCGGTGGATGGATGGATGATGAGCGGGGCGGTGGCGGCGGCTGCGTCGATGATTCGCAACAGGCCGGTGCGGCGAGCGCGTAGGCGACGGCGAGTCAGCAACGAAAAATCGAACTTAGCCGAAGGGAGGAAGAATTGGCCGAGCGCAAGTTGACGGTGGTGAGGCTCGAGTTGGAGGCAACACGGAGGTTGTTGCAAATCGATCGGGCAGGGACGACGACGGCGAGCAGTGGTGGACATAGCGTTCCGGCCCAGATCGAGTGGGCGGGAATGGCGGCGGTGCACAGTAACGACCATGTTGTTCCAACCCAAATTGAGCAAGCGGGAACGGTGACGGTGAGCAGCGGCAGCCATGATGAGTCTGCCCAAAACGGACGATCGAGAACAACGACGGTAAACAGCGGTGGCCCTGACATTCCGACGCAGGTTGGACCAGCGCGAACGACAGCAGTGGCGGACTTGCTGGGTACCTTCGATGGTAAATCCAGTACGTACGAGGTATGGGTAAAACAGTTGAGACTGTTTAAGACGACCTACAAGCTACAAGATGATGCCGCTAGGATACTCATCGGTATGCGACTCAGGGGGGAAGCGCTCGAGTGGTTACACTCAAAGTCAGAACACATTGTGATGATCTTCGATTGTTTGCTAGACGAGTTGAGAGCCATGTTTTTCCGTCGACAGAGCAAGTTGTTGACACGTAGGAAGTTCGAAGAACGAGTGTGGAAAAAGGACAAAACTTTCCATGAATATTACCATGAAAAGATCATCTTGGGTAATCGGGTGCCAATCGACAACAGCGAGATACTTGAGTACGTGATTGAGGGCATCCCAGACGTGATATTGCGGGATCAGGCACGTATCCAGCGGTTTGTGGGAGCGGATGGACTCTTGGAGGCGTTCGAGGGAATAAGCCTTCGAGACCGAGGCGTTTTCAGCACATTAAAGTCAGAGTCAGATAAGCGGTTCGGCGATCGGAACAGGGGTGATCGAAAGGAAGCAGCTGGTAGTGGTAAGAGCAAGAAATTGCCGGATGAATCACGCATTGTTTTATTTGCGATTGCGCAATCATATTTAGCGCAAAATGTCCAACTAAAGACCAAGGTGTTAAATGTTTTCAATGCGGAGAGCGTGGACATATCGCGTCGAAATGTGTAAGGAAAACGAAAGAGAGTTGCGCGGTATCGGGAGTTTCGCGTCATAAGTATCTTAAAAGTGTTTTGGTTAATGATCGCGAGATAGAGGCATTGATAGATTCGGGAAGCAATATCAGTATGATTCGAGCGGACGAATATATCGGACTTGGTCTCACGCGATTGCAGCCCAGTAAACTGTTATTCGATGGCGTGGGTTCGAGCAACAACGCGACGTTAGGGGAGTTCTAAGCCACACTTAAAGTAGATGAATATTTATATCTTGTTTGCATACATGTGGTGTCGGATACCTTGTTACGGCATAAATTATTGTTGGGAACGAATTTCCTAGATAACCGATATAAATATCAGGGGTGGCAAAGTGACTGTCCGTCCGTTGTTGCGAAAGACACGGAGAGCGTTGATGTTTTCGGGAATGCTGGTGTCGTAAAAAATGCTTGTGTTGTCGAAAGCTCTAATGTTGCATCGGAAGTAGTAGATGTCGAGGAACGCAAGAATATACCGAAGATACTTAAAATAGATGTGACTCAAAGCGAAACGTGTGAGGCGGATTTTGTAGATATTGCGCACATCAAAGATTTTGAACAGCGATTAGCGATAAAAAAATTAGTGAATAATTATAAGCCGAGTAAAACTCGTGAACCGGAAGTAAGAATGAAACTCGTACTTAAAGATGAGGAGCCCGTTTATTAGTCCGCGAGACGATTAGCGGCGTTCGAGAGAGCGATGGTCAATGCACAGATTGATCAATGGATTGACGAGAGAATTGTTCAGCCATCTACGTCTGATTATGCAAGCCCAGTGGTATTGGTTCGAAAAAGAGACGGTTCATTTAGGCTGTGCGTGGATTATCGCTTAATAAATAAGAAAATCATTAAGGACGGGTACCCGCTACCATTGATTGAGGACTACTTCGATATGTTACAGGGTGCGCATGTTTTTAGTACTCTTGATTTGATCAACGGATTCCTTCATGTTCGAATGGACCAGTTTAGTCGGAAATATACAGCCTTTATCGTGCCCGACGGTCATTATGAGTTTTGCACGCACCTTTTGTGTAATTCGCCAGCGGTGTTCCAAAGATTTGTTAATACTGTATTTAGAGATCTCATTCGAGACAAAGTAGTTTTGGTTTATATGGACGATCTGATTGTTTAATCTGACAATATTGAGGGTAGCATAAGGAATCTGAAGAAGGTATTGATGGCAGCGAGCGAGGCGGGTTTGGCAATTAATTGGAGGAAGTGCTGTTTGTTGCAGATCTCCGTAGAATTTTTGGGTCATGTGATTGGTGGTGGTCGTGTTTGTCTTTCAGACCGTAAAACCGAAGCAGTTTGAAAATTTCCAGAACCTGCGAATGTAAAACAAGTATAAAGTGTCTTTGGATTAAGTGAATATTTCTGTAAGTTTATTCCTGGGTATTTTTCAATCACGCGTCAAATCTCTTGCGCGCTGATAATAAATTTTGTTTTGGAGCGGAAGAAAAAGATGCGTTTATGCGACTCAAAATCATGTTGAGCAAAAAGCCGATATTAAATTTGTACCGAGTTGAAGCCGAAACAGAACTGCATACAGACGCTTCTGCGTTAGGTTACGGTGCAATACTGTTACAGCGAAATAGTGAAGATCAACGTTTCCATCCTGTTTACTACTCTAGCGGTAAAACGACTCCCGCTGAGTCAATGTATAGCAGCTACGAATTAGAAGTTTTGGCAATAGTGAAGGCACTCAAAAAGTTTCGCGTTTATTTGCTCGGTATTACGTTTGCAAGTATCATTGACTGTCGCGCATTTATACTCACAATGAGTAAGAAAGATCTTTGTGTACGCGTCGCGTGATGGGCCTTATTGTTAGAAGAATTTAGTTATCGTATAGAACATCGCCCTGGGAAAAATATGACACACGTGGATGCGCTGAGTCGCAACCCTCTTCCAGTGTGTTTGGTCATTGACGAATCGGAGGCCGGATTAACAGCCCAACTACGAAAAGCTCAAGAGGAGGACGACAGCGTGGTGAAGCTTCGAGAACTGGTGGCGCAGAACAAAACACGAGATTACTTGGTGAGAGGCAATCTACTCTACAGGGATTCAGGAGGAGATATTCAACTTGTAGTGCCAAAAAAGATGCAAACGCAAATCATACGGCGAGCTCACGAACGAGGACATTTTTCTGTGGGAAAAACCGAGGACCTCGTACGTATCGGTTATTGGATGTCAAACCTGCGACCACGTGTGGAGAAGGTGGTGCGGAACTGTATCGCAAGCATCTTGGCCAAACAAAAGCAGGAAAACAGGAGTGCCTGTTGCAACCAATTGAGAAAGGAAGCGTTCCTTTGGACACGTTTCATATCGACCATCTCGGGCCGTTGCCCTCCACGAAGAAATCTTATCAATACATATTTGCTGTGGTCGACAGTGCTGCCAGACGAGCCGGGTTGCCCCTCCACCAACCAGTGATGTGAGACGGCCGGACTTTTCTCGCGCGTACGCGGCGTAGACCACGTCACGTAGCAACGACGTCTTATGTTTCGGCCGTTATGGGTGCAAGACAGAAAAGAGGCTACATCTACAACTTTTTGGTAAGTTAACATTAATATTTACGTAATGGATTGCAATATTGAAGAAGAACCGGTTAATAAAAAACGTAAAATTACAGTTTTTCAACGTTCTTGGCTAGATGAAAATATTTTTAAAGGATGGTTAACTCCTCATCCTGAAATAAAAGATAAAGCGCTTTGTATTGCATGCAATAAGACCATGAGATGCATGAAAATAGATTTAGTTAAGCACTCGCAGACGGTCAGACATAACAAAAATGTAAATTCTTCTGATTTTAAAGCCACCGATAATGTTAGTAATAATTTATCGCATAAAGACGAGGTTAAAAGCGCGGAAATTATATTGTCAGCGTTTTTTGCAGAACATAACGTAGCTTTTTGTGCCGCGGATCATTTAATTCCGGTATTTAAAAGAGTTGGCGCCTGAGATCCCGTTGTGCAAGATCTTTCACTTGCTCGAAATAAGTGTACAAATGTTGTAAAAAATATTCTTGCAAAACGCGAAATCGAAAAAATTGTTCAATGTTTACAAACATGTAGATTTTCCATTTTGATCGACGAAAGTACAGATATAACAAATGTTAAAGTAATGTGTATACTTGTTCAATATGTTTCGCCTTTAAATAAAAAACTCACGACTCAATTATTAACATTATTGCCGTTAGATGCTATTGATTATTCCGTGAGTAAAATTTTTGAACTATTTAAAAAATTTTTTGAAGAAAAAGAAATTCCGATTAAGAATATTGTTGGAGTGGCATGCGACAATGCATCCGTTATGATTGGATGTAATAATTCTTTTATGACACATTTAAAATTAGAGGTACCAGAATTAATAACGTTAAATTGCATTTGCCATTCATCCGCGCTTATAGCTAGTAAAGCTTGTGTAAAATTACCATCTTCTTGCGAAAGTTTAATTAGAGGAGTTGCCACTTATATTTCGGTGCAAACAGATGCGCAGTTCTGGGTGAATTTCAAGAATTTTTTGAAGTACAAAAATGTAAGATGTTGAAATTATCAGAAACAAGGTGGCTATGTTTACATCAATGTGTTATTAGACTTTTTGATAACTGGGAAGTTTTAAAAAGTTATTTTATTTTAGCGACAGTAGAAGATAAATTAAAATCTGCCCAAGTTATTTTAGACCATTTAAATGATGATGCAATCAAAGCATATATGTTATTTTTAAAATATTCATTAAATTTTTTCAATACTTTTAATGCTTTATTTCAATTGCGTGATATTTTAATACATAAATTATTTGAAAGTAGCCGACGATTAATTAAGTATATAGCTTTAAATTTTATTAAACCTGAAATTTTGACAGATATAGCTAATTTAGATATTAATAATAAAAATAATTTTAGAGAAAAAGTTAATGTAGGACCGGAATGCGAGAGCTTCTTAGAAACATTATCTGCGGAATGCGCACAGATTAGATTGAACTGTTTAGAATTTTACATTACTGCGGTTCGAGAAATGCTTAAACGTTTGCCTTTTATAGATAAACTTTTCCAACAATTAACTTTTTTAGATCCTAAAGTTGCATTGTATGACGAAGGTAGATTAGAGGTTGAAGACTTAACTTTCATCGCGAAACGGGTAGACCATAATATCGATATAACTAAATTAGCTTTCGAGTGGCTTATTTTACCAACAAGTTTTAATGATCAAGAAAAAAAAGAATTAGCTTGCTTAAAAATTGATGAAATGTGGAAAAAGATATTGGAATTTCAAAATTTCGATGGGGAAAAGATGTTTCCAAATTTAGAATCATTAGTCGAAATAGTTCTTTCTTTTCCTCACTCAAATGCCAAGGCCGAACGAATATTTTCTACTGTAACCGATGTAAAAAATAAAAAAAGAAACCGATTAGCTAATGATACAGTCTCTTCAATTTGTGTTGTTCGATCCAGTTTTCAATCGCAAAATATTAATTGTACAAATTTTCAAGTTGACTCAAGGCATCTCGAACTGCATAATGCAGAAAATTTATATGGAAAGAAATGTACATCTGATGGTACTTAATATAATTTCTGCTTTTTTTGCTTTTTTATTTATATTATTTTGCATAATTTTTCATTTTATCTAGCTACTTTTCTTGCTTTAGATTTTTGCTTCTTTATTTACATTATTTTGCATATAATTTTTAATTTTTTAATGTCATCTAGCCAATTTTTTTTCCATACGTGCAATATATGTGTGTTATTAATTGTTCTTTTATTTTTCCGATTTTATTTTTTATTTGATTTAATTTTATTTGTTTTAAAAGGTGCAATACAAATAAATGTACAAATTTTATTTTTTTAATTATTATATAAGTAAAAAGTAGTGTTCAATAGATATTAGAATAATTATAATTAGATTATAGTAGAATAATATTTAGATTAGAATTACTGCGATTAATTTTATTGTAACTGTGATTATTTGTGATAGTCATTAATTTTAACACATTTTTTTTAAATTAATTAATGTATTTTTAACATGTATATATACAATTACATTTTAACTTTAGCATATTAAGTTTTGAATTTCATGAGTTTATTTTTGTTTTATGAATACTGGTAAGGTTTTTGGCAGTTTTCCTTACCCTTGCAACAAATGTTGGTATTCTATAATTTTTTCTGCCAAATAAAGTATTTTATTTTGTTATTATAAATATATCTTGTGTAAAATTATTTTAATCCTTCCTTCAGTTTACTTCTCTCTCTCTCTCTCTCTCTCTCTCTCTTTCTCTCTCTCTCTCTACATATATATTGTCACGCACTTTTCGGACGCCGGAGAGCAACGGCGAAGTACGCGATCAAACAAGGTAGCGGAGACGCTACACGAAGCGCGCGCGAGAGCGACGAGAATACCGACTGCTAGATTCCAACCCAAATCGCGAAATTGGGCACCAGACGCGATTACGCCGGTCGCGTCGCCGGGTTCACTTTCCCTCGCTAAACGCCAGTTCGTCTCACGCGATAACTCGTCACACAAAAGCGGAATCGTCGCTCGCACGCGGCCAGCTAGCTCCTCTAACCGGTAGAGGGGCGGGGTAGCGGGGACAGGGACGAAGCGGCTCTCTTACTGGAGGAGATGGGTAGGCGAGAAATTAAGCAAAGTCAGGCCGATATAACAGAGAGAGAACACATGTATTGCAGTGAATAATAGCGATGGTATACAATCAAATAAGAAGAAAGAACGGTTAGCGTAGTAAAGAAAAACAACGCGATAAGGAGTAGACAACAGAGATTAGTACGCCGGACGCGGGACTGATTTCGACTCCGACCATAATTACGCTACACGCGCCGATCACGACGACTGGTCCTGCGTGAAGCGCGGCAGCCAATCACGCGCGCTCTGACCGGCGCGGCAAGAACGCGAACGCGGAGCCTCCGCTAAAGCGAGCCCCGTAATTCCAAGACGAAAGCGCGTACAATAAGGTTCGCGCCGGCGACAACGCAGTCGCCGGAACCGCGCTACAACATTAACATAACACGCACGCTGTAACAACGCACCGATAGCCCGAGCGGCCGTGCGATCACGGCCGAGACACGACTCGCGCACGTGCGCGAGGGCTTTGCGGCTTCCCGGGAAGCCGGTCGTCCGCGAGCTTCTACGGCGGGACAGCCGAACACACGCGGCAGCCGACAGCTGGGTGCCCCGACAAGCTCTCACGCTTGAGGTGGAGAGCCGACCAAACACTAAAGAGCAAGGTGCGTTCAATCGCCACGCGGCGGACGCACTCGCACACGAACCTAAGGGCTCCACCTCAGAACGCGAGCCGGTCGACACCGACAGCTCGTGGCTTTACACGAAGGTTAGAGGGTCACCTCGACGCAGACTCTGGTCCTCCTCCGGGTCCCTCGGGTCCTTTGGGGGATCCTCCACTGGATGCTCTCGCCAGGCCGGACACTCTCGCCGGACACTCTCGCCGATCTTCCCGATAGCCACCGCCGATAGCTGTGGCCGATATCTCGCACTCGCTCGCTCTCCAACGCAACGTACCGCAGGGATCGCCGGGTCGCACGCAAAAGCCGAGAGGATCGCGCTCGATGCGCGATCGATGAGCGCTACCCCTCCTACAGGGTGCGCGATATCCTTGCGCCTAGCGGCGCGGCCTATCAGCGGCCGCCCTTATCTAGCCGTGACGTCACGGCAGCGCAGTGTCGGGTCTCCGCAGGTGTCGTGCGGTCCCCGTCGGCATCCGATATCCTCGTCGCTCTCGTCGTCCTCGCGGACGACAGAAGCAGAGATTTCCCGCGACGATTCTTCGCCGCTACCCTTCTCGACGGACAGCCGGCATTCGACGGCCCTTGTCCTGGCCGTTCGTCCGCCCTGGCCTGTCCCTCGGCTGCGCCAATTGCGAGCCTCTTTTGCGTGGCGCATATCTGTCACCACGTCGAGTCTCGTCCTTCTCTCCGCCGTCGGTTTTCCGTGCGCCGGCCCTGGACGATCGCCTTCTCCTTGTCCTGCTGCTGCCCATCCTCCTCGCTGCTGCTGGTCCTTAGGCGACGTTTGTCGAGGTGCCCGCGGATACATGAAATAAGCCGCGAATAAATAAATGAAATCAATACGCGCCGCAGTCCCACCGGAGATTTCGCTCTCTCGCTGAGTGCCCGACCCGGTCTTACGCGCCTCCTTGCGCTATGCTCAGGCGGAGGACGAAGTGGCGAGGCAGATAAAACTGCCACGTCACAACCCCCCCATGCCAAGCGGGACCGTGCCGGTCCAGATGCCCCTCTGCAGCCACGAGCTACCGAGGAAGGCGCCCCAGAGCGACCGAAATCTCCAGTCTGTCGGTTGCGATATCACCAAAAAAAAATCAGACGGCACAACACCAAAAAAAAATCTTACCGATTCGCAAAGAAAAGAAAATTGTTAACCAACCAAAACGGTCCAGATGACCATACCAAACAACAAAAAAAAATCTGTTAGGACGCGGCCAGGGAGACATGGTCATCCCCTGGCTATTCGCTCTTTCATCTCGCGGTCCCGCCGCTTCCGGTCCCGGACGATCGGCTCCAACGCGCTGCTAAGTCCAGCGTGCGCTTTCGCGTCGGCGACCGGATGGGATATGGGGAACGGAGACGGAGCAGGGAGCATTTACACCAAAACCAAAGACAGTAACGTATACAAAATAGGCGTTTATTAGCGAATACCTCACCAATCGACAAAAAAAACAAAAATAAACAACAAAAAAACGATATCCATTTGGGTCCGGGCGGCCGATAGCCGCAGCAAGAGAAAGGAAGGGGTCCGACTGGCTTTCCCCCAAACAAAAAAAAAAAAAACAAAAAGGCGAGTCAAGCGCAAACAAAAGAAAAAAAATATGTGTGACTAGGTAAGCCTAAGCTTCCCCCGACAGCAGAAGACGCGAGAAGACAGGGCAGACGCCGGCGCGTCCATCCTCCTAGACATCCAAAGGCTCATGGTAAGGCTTGAGGTCTTTCGCGTGGACCTTGCCAACTATCCCACCCGTTAGATCAGCCAACTCGTAGACCACTGGTGAGAGAATTCTTCGAACAATGAACGGGCCATGGAACTTCTTGGCCAGCTTCGTTGAGAAGTGTTGTGCGCCGGCCGATAACACGTGGTACCTCTTGAGTACCTGTTCGCCTACGTTAAATGTGACTTCGCGCCTGTGCCGATTATAATACTTAGATTGCCGCTCTTGCGCGGCTTCCAAGTTTTCAGCGACCCACTCCCGTAACGCTCCCATCTTTCCCATATGTTCGCGCCACTCGGCGGGGTTCGCTTCCTCTATCTCGACCCCGGCGTCGTCCGGTTCGCGATGCAAGCCGACCGGTAGCGGTTCTCGACCGTAATTAAGGAAGGCGGGAGTAGCTTGCAGTGACGTATGGTGTGCGGAATTGTACGCAAATCGAAACTCATTAATGTGCACGTCCCACTCGCGGAGGTCTCGCTCTACAAAAGCGGTGATCATGGTTTTCAAAATGCGGTTCACCCGTTCGACTGGGTTCGCCTGCGGGTGATAAGGCGGCACTGTCGTATGGTAGATCCCATACTGTTCCGACATCGCGCGCAAATCCCGATTTATGAACTCTGTCCCGTTGTCAGTTAGTAATACGCGCGGCGCGCCCCAGCGAAATACCACCATCTCCTCGATCGCCTCCCTAATCTTGCGACCGGCAGCTTTGCGAAGTGGACAGCACTCTATCCACTTCGTGAATAAATCCTGTACGACGAGCAAATACGCGTGACCGGACTTACTCGTCGGCAACGGTCCCATAATGTCCGCGGCGACCACCGTCCACGGCGACTCTATCACGCGCTGCCCCATTAATCCAGCCGGTACGTCCTGTTCTACCTTGACTCTCTGGCACACTCCGCAGCGCCTCACGTAATCCGCGATGTCCCTAAGCATGCGCGGCCAATGGTACCGTGTCGCGATACGCTGATAGGTTTTTTCTACCCCCAAGTGACCGGCATGCGGTGGATCGTGATTTTCCCGAATGACGGCGCGGCGCGATTCCCGAGGCAACACGCGTTTCCATCTATCTCGATCTTCCACGACCTCCGCCATCAAGCGCGATTTTCTAAAATACATCTCGCCGTTGAACATTCGCCATTCTGGGTAACGTCCCGGGTGACGTGCTATCTCCTCGACCTTCGAGTTGTACCACGCGTCATTCGTCGCGACCGCAGCGCAAAAATCCGTTTCTTCGTCCTCGTATAATCTCGAAAGTGCATCCGGCACGTGGTGCATCGCACCCTTTCTATGTTCGATCACGTAATCATATTCGAGGAGCTCGAGTGCCCACCGCGCTAGACGACCAGTCGGGTTTTTTAAATTGTGTAGCCACCGGAGGCTACTATGGTCCGTTATAATTGTAAACCGATATCCTTCTAGATAGGGACGAAACTTTTTGACAGCCCACACGATAGCCAGACATTCCAATTCCGTGGTGGAATATTTTCTTTCCGCGTCCGATAACGCGCGGCTTGCGTAGGCAATTACATGTTCCGCGTCCCCGTTTTTCTGTGCTAACACCGCGCCTAATCCTACTGAACTTGCATCTGTTTGCAGCAAAAATGGTAAATCGAAATCCGGACACGATAGCGTGGGTGGGGTGGTCAAACAGAATTTAATTGACTCAAAAGCTTGCTTTTGATTCTCCCCCCACACCCAAGAGCGATTCTTCTTCAAAAGACTCGTAAGCGGTTCCATCCGCGTCGCGCACTGCGGTATAAAGCGCCTATACCAGGACGCCATTCCTATGAAACGACGTAATTGTTTAACGTTTCGCGGCGGAGGATACTGAACAATAGCGGCGGTCTTCTCTGGGTCGACCGTTAACCCTTCGCTTTGCACGAGAAAACCCAGATACTTTACTTGAGATCGACAGAATTTACTTTTCTCCGGGTTAATCGTGAGCCCCGCGTCTCTAATACGCGCAAATACTTTGCCCAACCACGTAAGATGTTCTTCAAAAGTCCGTGTCACGACAACGATATCGTCGAGATACGCAAAGGCGTGCGGTTCCATCTCCGGACCTATTAAACGGTCTAAAAGCCTCTGAAACGTTGCGGGCGCTCCCGTTAGGCCATACGGCATCCGCGTAAATTGAAAAAGTCCCTTACCCGGTACCGTAAACGCGGTGTACTCTTTACTATCTTTCTCTAACGGAATCTGTAAGTAAGCTTGGCTAAGATCAATGGTCGAAATGTAACCGGCCGGTCGAAGTTTATCCAAAATTGCGTTCATATATGGTAAGGGGTACGCGTCTTTCTTCGATACTTCGTTTAACCGGCGAAAATCTAAACAAAAGCGATACGTGTTGTTTGGTTTCTTAATCATGACGATGGGCGTCGACCATGCGCTATTCGGGGGCTCGATAATACCGGACTCCAGCATCGAATCGACCTTCGTATAAATCGCTTCTTGTACCCTAGGCGACACGGGATAATAACGCTGTTTAATGGACGCGTGCCCGCCGACATCTATACGGTGTTCCGTTAGCGACGTCGCTCCGAGTTTTGCGGGCACCCCCGGTATCTCCGACGCTAAAAATTCCGATAACCGCGCGCTCTCCTCGGCCGATAGCTCCTTCAAGCCGCCTGGCTGCGCTGTCTCGGCGCGGACGGTTGGCGCCTCCCCCTCGCTTGAAGAGTGTCCAACGATATCGGTCGCTTCTTCAGGCGCCGAATCTCGCGAGCTCCCCTCTCGATCGGTGGGGTCCCCCTCCGTCCCCCGTTCCGGCACAGAGTCCCCGCGCGCGAGTGCGGCCGAGAGCGAACTCGTGGTTTCAATTTCCAGGGGATATTGTCGCGTGATATCATCCGCGAATCCCCAGGTACTTCCCGCCAAATTAACCATAACACCGAAAGCTGTTAAAAAGTCCATACCCATAAACCCAATATACCCAATATACCCAATACACGCTAACGTTTGCAACGCGTACACGCTCAAGGTACGCGTGCGGTTTTCAATTTCGAGAGGTACCTCGACCTCCCCCCTCACTCGCGTCGTCTGGCTGGTCGCAGTCGTCACGCGGCGGTCCCTAGCCCGACGAAACCGATATCCCAACGATTGCACTAATTCAATAGCGGCCGGACCTAAAAACGTACGACTCGACCCGGAATCCAATAGAGCGCGAATCTCATTACCCGATATCTTAACACGAATAAAGGAGAGGCATGATTCCCTCGCCCCGAACGAATTACAAACGAAATCTGCGCATACCGGTATCAATACATTATTGGGGAAGGCATTGCCAGGAGTCGCGTTTTCCCCCTTCTTCGACTCCCTTAGGCGTTTCCCGCACAATCTGGGCACGTACGCAACGTCACTCCCGCCTTGCCGCACCGATAGCAATGAGTGCGCGGAGCGGATTTGCAGTCACGCGCAAAGTGGCCCGTCTGATCGCAATTCCAGCATTTGCCGGGATTGCTACGGTGCACACTTGTAGACGGGGTGGCGGTCGAAGGACCCGCCACGGCGGTGGTCGACGGCGCGGTTGTCGCAGCGTCGCTGCGAGCCTTCGCCTTTTTCCCCCTCCCCGCGCGCGACGATCCACCACTTTCATCTAGGCCCGATATCTCTAATGCCGCCAGAGTATCACTTGATTTTCCTCCGCGTCCCCCCTCTTTTGAAGGACGATAAGCTAGATCGGGAAATAATGATCGCTCCGGCGGCGGAGGTGTTCGATAACTTAAGGCTGCCCGACAACAACTTTCCGCTCGCGCCGCCAATAACTCGAGGGAATCTAAATCGGTGACCAAATCGCGCGGCACCATGGTCTGCAAGCGCGGCAACATGTGGCGGTGTGCGTAACCGATTTTCTCTTCCTCACCCCACGGGGGTGAGAGACGGTCGAAAAGCGCATTTAGACACGTTAAGTAGTCCACGACCGATTCGCGCTCGCCCTGGGTACGCCGCATACTTTCATCCCGCAAGGCGAACTGGAAGTCGGGATCCCCGAATCGCGCACGCCACGCCGCCTTGAACGTAACTCACGTCGTTAACTTCGTGCGCTTAGCACGGAACCAGTGAAGCGCGACACCCGATAGGAAGAACGGTAGGCATCGCAAGATGTCGGTATCCTCGACCGGTATCAACTCACGACCCTCCTCAATTCGTAACAAAAAAGTTTCCGCGTCTTCCCCTCGCGCGCCGGAAAACTGTAGATTCCAACGCCGCATGATGTTGTAAGCGGCGGCCGCGTCGCTCGATCCCGGTGGTCGACGTCCCCCGCCTCCCCCGGACGCGTGAACGCTCGCCAGCGGCCTCATCGCGGCCTCGAAGAGACTGTCTGGTCGCGGTACCCCCTCCTCGGGGAGATTTAAATACCCGTAATCCGGTAACCCCTGCGCGCCGTCCGCGCCACCGACCGATTCGCCTACACGCGTCGTCCGCATGTGGCGCAATAATCTCAACGCGAGCGCGGATTGAGAACCCTCGGTTGAGAGCCCCTGCTCTTCCAGCGCGGCAATTAATTGTTCGAGGGTGGCGGTAAAAATCCACTCGTCGTCGTACTTAGTCGAACTCATGTTCGAGCGATGTTGTCCCCCCGCACGACCGACTGATTTCCACACGCGCAATTGTACGGCGAGATCTCACGAAAACGACAACGATGGCCGAAGCGAAAATTAACGGTCACTCAAAGTAGTCTAAGATCCCAAAATATTTGTGACACTCGAACGCGCAAACACGGCACGATACTTCAACAGCACGCCCTCCCCCTAAATTCCTCGGCGTGTTTACCTCGACGCCAAGCACTATAATCGGCACTGAGCAGCAAATTCCACCGTCGCGAAATAATATTCGCAAATATTCACTGATCAAACAAGACGGACTGTTTATGGCCTTGTTCGCCGATATCCAGTCACAAGATCGTAAATAATAATGTCAATCGTGAATTCTCAAAATCGCAACTCACAGCTTGAGAAGCAACATTCACACGCAAGAATCAAGACGATACCAAAAGCGAACAAAAATTAGTTACAAAAGACGGTTAATATGGTCTCGAGAAATTTTGATATTATTCGTCAATGGTTAGCGATGTCAAACAATTGAAAGCTGAAATTGGCTTGCAATAAGTTATCAAAATTCTAGCGAGAACAGGAAAGTACAAAAAAAATTCAGACAGGACGCACACAACACTCAGGAAAAACAAAAAAAAATTACTCACACTCAACATAGAATCTCTCACCGGCCCGAAATTCCTCCGATAACACGCAGAAAAAAAATGTTTAGTTGCTACGCCCGTGTCTCCTGAAGACCGTAGAAAGAAATTTGTACTGGCGCGCCCCACGTTGGGCGCCAAATTTTGTCACGCACTTTTCGGACGCCGGAGAGCAACGGCGAAGTACGCGATCAAACAAGGTAGCGGAGACGCTACACGAAGCGCGCGCGAGAGCGACGAGAATACCGACTGCTAGATTCCAACCCAAATCGCGAAATTGGGCGCCAGACGCGATTACGCCGGTCGCGTCGCCGGGTTCACTTTCCCACGCTAAACGCCAGTTCGTCTCACGCGATAACTCGTCACACAAAAGCGGAATCGTCGCTCGCACGCGGCCAGCTAGCTCCTCTAACCGGTAGAGGGGCGGGGTAGCGGGGACAGGGACGAAGCGGCTCTCTTACTGGAGGAGACGGGTAGGCGAGAAATTAAGCAAAGTCAGGCCGATATAACAGAGAGAGAACACATGTATTGCAGTGAATAATAGCGATGGTATACAATCAAATAAGAAGAAAGAACGGTTAGCGTAGTAAAGAAAAACAACGCGATAAGGAGTAGACAACAGAGATTAGTACGCCGGACGCGGGACTGATTTCGACTCCGACCATAATTACGCTACACGCGCCGATCACGACGACTGGTCCTGCGTGAAGCGCGGCAGCCAATCACGCGCGCTCTGACCGGCGCGGCAAGAACGCGAACGCGGAGCCTCCGCTAAAGCGAGCCCCGTAATTCCAAGACGAAAGCGCGTACAATAAGGTTCGCGCCGGCGACAACGCAGTCGCCGGAACCGCGCTACAACATTAACATAACACGCACGCTGTAACAACGCACCGATAGCCCGAGCGGCCGTGCGATCACGGCCGAGACACGACTCGCGCACGTGCGCGAGGGCTTTGCGGCTTCCCGGGAAGCCGGTCGTCCGCGAGCTTCTACGGCGGGACAGCCGAACACACGCGGCAGCCGACAGCTGGGTGCCCCGACAAGCTCTCACGCTTGAGGTGGAGAGCCGACCAAACACTAAAGAGCAAGGTGCGTTCAATCGCCACGCGGCGGACGCACTCGCACACGAACCTAAGGGCTCCACCTCAGAACGCGAGCCGGTCGACACCGACAGCTCGTGGCTTTACACGAAGGTTAGAGGGTCACCTCGACGCAGACTCTGGTCCTCCTCCGGGTCCCTCGGGTCCTTTGGGGGATCCTCCACTGGATGCTCTCGCCAGGCCGGACACTCTCGCCGGACACTCTCGCCGATCTTCCCGATAGCCACCGCCGATAGCTGTGGCCGATATCTCGCACTCGCTCGCTCTCCAACGCAACGTACCGCAGGGATCGCCGGGTCGCACGCAAAAGCCGAGAGGATCGCGCTCGATGCGCGATCGATGAGCGCTACCCCTCCTACAGGGTGCGCGATATCCTTGCGCCTAGCGGCGCGGCCTATCAGCGGCCGCCCTTATCTAGCCGTGACGTCACGGCAGCGCAGTGTCGGGTCTCCGCAGGTGTCGTGCGGTCCCCGTCGGCATCCGATATCCTCGTCGCCCTCGTCGTCCTCGCGGACGACAGCAGCAGAGATTTCCCGCGACGATTCTTCGCCGCTACCCTTCTCGACGGACAGCCGGCATTCGACGGCCCTTGTCCTGGCCGTTCATCCGCCCTGGCCTGTCCCTCGGCTGCGCCAATTGCGAGCCTCTTTTGCGTGGCGCATATCTGTCACCACGTCGAGTCTCGTCCTTCTCTCCGCCGTCGGTTTTCCGTGCGCCGGCCCTGGACGATCGCCTTCTCCTTGTCCTGCTGCTGCCCATCCTCCTCGCTGCTGCTGGTCCTTAGGCGACGTTTGTCGAGGTGCCCGCGGATACATGAAATAAGCCGCGAATAAATAAATGAAATCAATACGCGCCGCAGTCCCGCCGGAGATTTCGCTCTCTCGCTGAGTGCCCGACCCGGTCTTACGCGCCTCCTTGCGCTATGCTCAGGCGGAGGACGAAGTGGCGAGGCAGATAAAACTGCCACGTCACAATATATACATATATATATATATATATATATATATATATATATATATATACATACATATATATATATATATACAGGGTGATTCAAAATAACCTATTGGTTCCGAAGCTGGCATATTCGTAATCGAATTCTGAGACGATTTTTCCTTTTGCAAAAATTTGTCCGGAGCTTAGTTTTCAAGTTACAATAAAAATTAGTTAGCGTATGACGGGTCAGGTACAAGTGGTAGACAGGGGCGGCGCGACTCACTGTTACACGCGGGTGTTTCCGTGGAGCACCTCCTGCGCTCAAATGACTGACAAAAGGACATCACATTCCTATTTAAACTTTCTCTCTCTCTCTCTCTTTCTCTCTCTCCGTCACTTTAATTATGCTACATTTAACTTGTCAAATTTCGATCTGTCATCCGGCCGTCAAATATCGGGATGACCATGAAATCTTTAAGTAAGTTTACATTATTATGATAAATGTACGCCCGCAAATAATAAAATTTAATGCAAATTAGATTACTTAAATGTGCACTTGCAAGTTAAAAGTAGCACTTTTAAAACGCACAAAAAGGAAAGGAGAGAGAGAGAGAGAGAGAGAGAGAGAGAGAGAGAGAGAGAGAGAGAGAGAGAGAGAGAGAGAGTGAGAGAGATAGAGACGGGGAAGAAGGAGGCTTTAAACAAGTTTAAGCACGTTCACTCACGCACACGGCAATCAGCTTATTGTTTCCACTATGCGACAGTTCAATTTAAATTTGTCCTTTATCCAGATCTATCCCTCGAAGTTGTTTCATATTTTACCACATTACTATTTACTCTGCACTTGATCGATAAACGCGGAACTACGCGACGAACCGATCGATCAACTTTATTAATTACTATTCTAATCACTACAATTATTCGATTAAAATTACTCGAAGGAACACGTGTTCACGTTACGATCACACAACACGTGTTCACTCGACGATATCAAGCAGTCGACTGGATATTATTGGTTATGTTGTTATAAGAGTGTCGAACGATTGGTTAAAGCCATAAGTCAAAACGCGGCAATTGAAAATGCAAATATTGGTTAATACAATTTATATCAATACAATTTATTAGAAAAATGTTGCAAATGCATATTTATCATTATTTGTTAAAAATTGTATGATAGTGACTGTCTTCCACTTGTACCTGACCCGTAATACGTTAACTAATTCTTATTGTAACTTGAAAACTAAGCTTCGGACAAATTTTTGCAAAAGAAAAAATCGTCTCAGAATTTGATTACGAATATGCCAGCTTCGGGACCAATAGGTTATTTTGAATCACCCTGTATATATATATATATATATATATATATATATATATATATATATATATTTCACATACGAATATATAATTATTATACATATATATAACACATTTTTAATAATTATAATTTTTAGTAATTTTAATAATTGTAATTTTTTAAATAATTTTAATAATTGTAATTTTAAATAATTTAAATAATTTTAATTTTTAATAATTTTAATAATTGTTAATTTAATATAATAAACATTTTTCTCATATTATAAAAATTTTGCTTTTAAATTACAAAAAATTATGTACGGTTGCCAATGGTACATCTTTTTCTCTGTAGCGTTGCCTCAGTGATACTACATTCACCGCGCACGCGCGAGAAAAGTCGGGCCGTCTCTCATCACTGCCACCAACTAGGCTGCGCACGCGGTTACAATGGTAACCGCAGTGCCGAGTTTTGGCGCGATTCCCGCTAACGGACACGGACCTAACGGCTAAACAATGGAAGTCATGACGAGACCTGTGATGTGATATGAAAACTGAATAGGACAATAGGTAAGTATGATCTGTGATATTAGTACAAATAAAATATGATCTGTGATGATCTTTGCAATAATAGTAATAGTAGTAGTAGTAATAATAGTAGTAGTAGTGGTGATTGTGGTGGTAATTGTAGTAGTTAGTAGTAGTAGTATTAGTAGTAATATATTTTTTTTATTTAAAACATGAGTAATATTGAGAAAGAAGCTATTAAAAAAATAGTTAAAGTTAGAAATTTTAAACATGCATGGTTAAATGAAGATATTTTTAGAGGATGGTTAGCTCTCCATCCAGAAGAAAATAATAAAGCTTTGTGCGTTGCATGCAATAAATCTATCATGTTGTAAAACCGATTTGAGACAGCATTCACAAACGGTTTCATATATAAATAATATAAAGGGTCGAACTCAAAGTCTCGATAATTTTAATCAGCATAATGAATTAACATATAAAGATAAAGTTAAACGCGCGGAGATAAAATTAGCAGCTTTCTTTGCTGAACATAACGTAACTTTTTGTAATGTAGATCATTTAGTTCCATTAATAAAAGATATTTGTATTGAACTTGAAATTGTACAAGATCTTCCACTGGGCCGAACAAAATGTATTCAAATAGTTAAAAATGTAATTTCAAAGAACGAAGAAGGAAACTTAATTTTTATTTTACAAAATCGCAAATTCTCCATTTTAATAGATGAAAGTACAGACATAACGGAAAAAAAATTCATGTGTTTACTTGCAAAATATGTTTTACCGGTAGATAAAAAAGTTAAAACAAAATTATTAGAATTATTAGCATTAGATGCTAAAGATGGTAACTGCAAATAAAATTTTTAAATTATTTAAAACATTTTTAGAAGAAAAAAATATTAATATTAAAAATATTACTGGAATGGCAAGTGGTAATGCTTCAGTAATGACCGGATGTAATAATTCTTTTTTTTTCGCGTTTAAAAACTGAAGTACCAGGTGTACGAGGTGTGTTCAAAAAGTATCGCGAATTTTGAATTTTCGCGGGTTACGTATATTCGAATTTCGATCTTTTTGTGGCGTTATGTTGGTACTCATGTCTCTCACTTATGCCGACAAGCTCGGCCATTTTGAATGTTCACTTAATTGTTGACAGCTGCTTTGCTTGCACGTGTTTTGGATCGTCTTCGATTTTTACCTATTCAAAAAAATGGATCAAAGAACCTGTATCAAATTTTGTGTGAAAAACGAAATTAAGTGCGCGGATGCATTCCGAATGTTGACTGTGGCATACGGAGAAGCTACCTTGGACCGAAGCAACGTTTATCGGTGGTACAAAATGTTCTCAGAAGGCCGAGAAGATGTGAACGACGAAGAGCGTGCCGGACGCCCGAGCACTTCAACAACAGACGAAAAAATTAATAAAGTGGAGAAAATGGTATTGGCCAATCGTCGAATCACCGTTAGAGAAGTTGCTGAGGACCTAAACATATCGATTGGCTCGTGCCATTCGATTTTTATCAATGATTTGGGCATGAGACGGGTCGCCGCGAAATTCGTACCAAAATTGCTCAATTGCGACCAAAAACAGCATCGCATGAACATTGCTAATGAGATGTTGGACTCTGTCCGCGACGACCCAAATTTGCTCCAGAGAGTCATAACTGGTGACGAATCGTGGGTTTATGGTTATGACGTGGAAACCAAAGCTCAATCATCTCAATGGAAGCTGCCGCACGAACCAAGACCGAAAAAAGCGCGCCAAGTTCGGTCGAATGTGAAAGTTTTGCTGACAGTTTTCTTCGATTGCAGGGGCGTGGTGCATCATGAGTTCTTGCCACAGGGTAGAACGGTCAATAAGGAATATTACCTGCAAGTTATGCGCAATTTGCGCGAAGCAATCCGCCAGAAACGCCCGGATTTGTGGAAGAACAAAAATTGGCTTTTGCACCACGATAACGCCCCTGCTCACACATCGTTGCTTGTGCGCGACTTTTTGGCCAAGAACAACACACTAATGATGCCGCAGCCACCGTATTCCCCAGATCTGGCCCCCTGTGACTTTTTCTTGTTCCCTAAACTGAAGAGGCCCATGAAAGGACGACGTTACGCTACGCTTGACGAGATAAAGACGGCATCGAAGGAGGAGCTGAACAAGATAAAAAAAAATGATTTTTTGAAGTGCTTCGAAGATTGGAAAAACCGTTGGCACAAGTGTATAATATCTCATGGGGATTACTTTGAAGGGGACAAAATAGATATTCATGAATAAATAAATAATTTTTGAAAAAACACAAAATTCGCGATACTTTTTGAACACACCTCGTAGTATTATTAAATTGTATTTGCCATTCTTCCGCGAGTGCCTAGTAAAGCTTGTAAAAAATTGCCACAAAATTGCGAAAGTATTATTAGAAATGTTAAAAATTATGTTTCGGGCAGTGCAAAAAGATGTGCAATTTTAGAAGAGGTTCAAGAATTGTTTAATATGAAAAAACATAAAATGCTTAAATTGTCTAATACATGGTGGCTTGCCTTACATAATTACTTGACTAGATTTCTTGATAATTGGGAAGTTTTGCAAAATTACTTTTATTCGGCCGTTGTAAAAAAAAAATCTCAATCTGCACAAACTATTTTTACACAACTTAATGATAAATCGATTAAAGCCCATTTATTATTTTTAAAATATTTATTAGAATTTTTCAATCAATTTAATGCTCTTTTTCAGTCACGCAAAATTTTAATACATAAATTATATTCCAGTAGTCAAAAAATAATAGCTGACATAGCTCAAAATTTTATAACTTCAGAGATTTTGAGGACCATCTCTACTTTAAATGTAGACGATGAAAGTAATATAAAACATCTGACCGATATATGTGGGACCAAAATGTGAAAGCTTTTTGCAAATTCAGCCTCCAGAATTTGTGCAAGAAATAAAATTAAAATGTTTAGATTTTTACAGAACAGCTATTAAAGAAATGCTTAAACGTTTACCATATAATGATCCATTATTTGAACAGTTAAAATTTTTAGATGCCACAATTGCTCTATATAATGAAAGTCGAGATCAAATAAAAGATTTATCCTTTGTTGCAATACGTGTTGATAACGCTATTAATATTACAAAATTAGCAGTAGAATGGAGAATTTTGCCAAATATTTTCAATGATTCGGAAAAAAAAGAATTAGCTATTTTAGAAATTGATGAGATGTGGAAAAAAATATTTGAGAGTAAAGATTTTGATGATGAAAAAATGTTTCCAAATTTAGAGTTATTAGTCGAGTGTGTTCTTACTTTTCCACATTCAAATGCCGAAGCGGAACGGATCTTTTCAATAGTAACAGATACAAAAAATAGAAAAAAGAAATGCTCTAGCAAATGACACAATTTCCGCAATTTGTAAAATTAAATTTAGTTTTTAGGCTGAGAATATTAATTGTGTTTAAGTAAATAACTTTAAAGTAAATTCAAGACATTTAGAATTGGACAACTCGCAAAACTTATATCCAAAATAACATGAATCTGATAGTGCTTAACTTTTTATTTTTTCAAATTTCAATTTTTATTTCTATTTTTATACGCACGTAAAGTATAATTTTTTAATTAATTGTAAAATAATAATTTGCTTTATTTCAGATATTTTATTTGATTCTTTCATTTTATAATAATAATGTTTTGGTTTTAGATTAACATATATATTTTGTTTGTTTGTAATTATTATAAAGTTTATTTTATTTAAAAAACAAATTCTAATTTTGTTTAATTATAATATAGTTTATATAGTTTATAGTTTATATTATAATATAGTTTATATTATCAGTTCAGTTTATATTATAGTTCAATTATAATATAGAATTATATATTTTATTTTATTGAAATATTTATTTTAATGTTATAAAATCGTATTGTAATTTTCTTTTTTACGGATACTGATAAGGTTTTTCGACAGTTTTCCCTTACCCTTGCAATAAATGTTGGTATCCATATTATTTTGCCAAATAAAAAATTTCATTATAATTATATAACATGTGTTTTTCTATAATTATTCTCTTATCTCATTTCTTTTATAAAGAATTATTTTTTTATCCCATCCTATTCTTTTAAATTAATTTTTAATTTGTAGTATCAAAAAATATAAACATTTAGATTTATTATAAAAATCGAGACTCGCATATATATTTACTGGGATCCGCGCGCTTACAATACGTTCTTGAAGGACTGGAGGCGCAGGCCGGCCAGCCCGGCCTATCTGGCAGCACCCATCTGGTGGTCGACGCTTTCTCTAAATTCACGTGACTTTACGCCACTAAGTCCACGGGTACCGCCGAGGTCTTGATACGCCTGAAGAAGCAGGCGGCTATTTTCTTGGCGAATTATCTCAGATAAGGGGACTGCATTTACTTTGAGGGATTTCAAAGACTATTGCCACAAGGAGAGCATCAAACATTCTTTGATTGTGACAGGAGTTCCCAGAGCAAATGGCCAGGTTGAGCGCCTCAATCAAACGTTCGTACCGCTTTTAACTAAGTTAGCTGCCCCGAGGCCTGGCGAATGGTTTAAATATTTGGAAATGGCCCAGCAATGCCTAAATTCAACTATTTATCGTAGTATCGGCATGTCACCATTCTATCTTTCATTTGGAACGCATCCACGACTTAAGGATTGTCCGGACATTCGAGATTGGCTTGAGAAGAAGTGGATAGCGTCGTTTAGGGAAAATAGAGACGAGTTAAGAGGCTCAGGCCAACGAGAATATACTAAAAGTTCAACAAGAGAATAGGCAAACTTTTGACAAGAAGAAACGTAAAGCTGTGATCCATCGCGAGGGTGATTTAGTTACCATTAAGCGCACTCAGCAGGGTCCACCATTGAAGATCGCTCATAAATATCTTGGTCCTTACGAGATTATACGTGTTCTTCGCAATCAGCGGTATTTAGTACAAAAAGTTGGTGAAGGAGAAGGTCCTCAGTGAACGTCGACGTCGGCAGATTTCATGAAGCTGTGGGTCAACCATGATTCATCGGAGGATGAGGACGTCGACGAGAACATTCGGAACGAATGTTCGAGCAGGAGGGCCGAGTGTAGGGTCCGTAATTAGCACGGCCCTGGCGCGCTCTGTAAAGAGTGTAATTTCTAGCCATCGCAGCGCTGATAGCGATAGGCCCGCGTCGCGACACCGGCGAGCGTGCAAGCGCTGAGCAGATCAAGATCAACCGTGATCCATGCAGATGTTCTTTTCGCAATATGTACATGCGGTCAGAGTCTCGTCCTGGGGGTCTATCATGTAACATTTCCCCTAGGGCGGAAACGTGAAAAGTGAAAAGTTTCACGTGAACTGCACGATCATGTACGATTCCACGGAATCATGTAACTCACTCATGAGCGGAAATATGAACTTTTTCATATAAACTTTTTTGCCATCAGCCGTGATGGCAAAAAGGTGAAAATTTAGGGAATTAATAAATTGTATATATTTTGAAATAAGAATGAAAGTGTGGTAACAGTGTGGTAACAGCTTGAAGAGGTATTATTGAAGAGGTTAACCTTTTTGGTATTGCATTGCGTTGATAGGATAAAGTAATACATACATAAATAAAAGTAATGCTTTTGTGATGTAATTAGGTTTGATATTTATATTTGACAAATTAATATTTTGATAATTATATAGAATGAGGTTTCATCAAATGCAAATTTAGATAAAAATATACTTTAAACGCATTTTGATACACAATGATATAAGAAAGATGCGTCTTGTGAAATAGAATATTAATCAATCATGTAAGTGTTTATAACTTATAAATTTGGAAAATACGTGTGTGAGCGGAGAATTCAGTTTTGATCAAGGTCCGTATTCTAAATTATTCAATATTTTTTAATTAAACAAAGTTAAATTTAATGACTAATGAAATTAATTCACTTTAAAATTTGCACACATAAAAAGCTAATTAAAATTAATTTTGAAAAACAATGTTTGAATTAAATTACAATGTAATTTTGAGTATTAGATTACTACATAATAAAATAGTTGTTACAATATATGGATCATTAAAAATAAATGTAATATATACTCGTATTATATTTGTAAATTAAGTTTATGCAATATAACTAAGAAATATTGCTATTTATTTATGAATATTTTTTTTACAATTTTTGTTCATATAATAAAATTTTTACAGTAAAAGTTATACTGTAAAAGCAGGTAGAAACGATCTAAAATTTTTACAGTAAAAGTTATACTGTAAAAGCAGGTAGAGACGAACTTTTTCACGATCGCTTGATAGTTGCAATGACAGAGCTTCTAATGGTGAATTTCGGAACGCAAACTAAACTTCCGCGCATTATTCATACATAATCGCTGTGCGTGAAAAGATTCACGTGAACTCTCTATGAGTGAAAAATGAAAAATGAAAAGTGAAAAGTGAAACGTGAAAAGTTCCACGTGAAATTACATGATTGATCCCCTGGCGAGTCACTAGCCGTAAAACTATTTCTTAATAAATAACTCTTATATTCTCGGCCAGTTAAATAGCGTGAGTGTTTGATTATTAGCCCTCGATACTATCGAAAATTATCTTACATCAGCGAAATCGTTCGTAATATCATCCAAACGGCAGTTTCGCTATATTAGTAATAGAAGTGCATTTTTAAATTCCTTAAATTTTTTAAAATAACATTTTATATTAAATAATTAAAAATAAAATTAAAAATTATTTCTAACAATTTAAAAATATAAGGTTTAAATAAAAAAGAAAGAGTATTATCTAGGGAGATTAAAAACTTGGCTCCCCAAGCGTATCAGTCGACGTCCTAATGACCCAGGCTACGTCGCTACCCTCTCGATGTGACCCACCTCAACATGGTGAGAGGGTGAACTCCATCCCCGAATGTATTCGGGGATGGGGGCCAAGAGGTCACGTGGAAGGCATTGTCTTCAAACCGAAGACAAATGCCTTGCCCAAGGCGTCTCCGGGCGCGGCGGGCACGGGAAGGAGAGGGGCTGGTAATCCCTGTGTCTGGGGACGGTGTCGTTCTCACGGCTCGCGTCCTGGCACGGGGAGAGCCAGTCCCTCCGGGAAGGACGGGCCGGCGGGTTTTGGCGCTGCCAATCCCGTCGGGCTGGGCCGTTCCGGGCCGCCTGGACGTATTCCAGGGCAGGGTCGGAGCGGCGGGGGTGTCCCGGCGCGTGCATCGTGGGAAACTCTCCCCGATGCATCGGGTCGGGGCGGCCCTCGGGCCGCTCGGACTTTTCCGAGGCAGGGCCGAGGGCGCGTGCGGACAGCGGCGAGGAGTCTCTGTGAAGGGACTTGTCCCGGAACGGAACTCCCCGCCGCCACCAATCGGACGAGACGGGCCGCTGGGACCCCGGTTCACCGGACCCAGCGGGCTGGGCCGTCTCCGGGCCGCCCGGACTTATTCCGGGTCAGGGTCGGAGCGGTGGAGGACGGTCCAGCGCGTTCCTCGTGGGAATACCCTCCCCGAGGTTGCGGGCTGGACTGGCTCCGGGGCCGCTCGGAAGTATTCCGAGGCGGGGCCCGGGGCGGTGTTGGCTGGCCCGGCATTCCGCGACGGCGTCCCTTCCGAAGCGGGTGCCGGGCCGGAGTCTTGTCCCCCCAGGGGAGTTGTCACCCCCCTGGGTGGACGTGCTGGTCGCCACGGCGGCTAGGATGCGGAAGGGGCGTCGCTTCCGTTGCCCGACCCGTCCGTGGGGCCCCCCGGGTGGCGCCACCCGTGACGGTGCCCCCGCTGTCGGAGGCGGGGGACCCCTGAAAGCTCATACGGGGTGAGCCCTTGATGGCTCCTCCGTATGGGTGTGTAGGGGGCTGGAGGCCCGTGCCCTGGATGTCACATCCCCAGGGCCTGCGCCATAAGCCGACCCCCCCGGAGTACCGGGGGCACCCGTACCGGTCATGTTTCGGCGGGGTGGGAGATACGCCGGTCGGTCCAGCCGTCACGGGGAGTGGGATCAAACAAAAAATGAATCTTGACATCAAAAACGAGGCAGGAAAAAGCGGTACGCCTAAGGGCGCCCGGTTGTGTGCTGGATCGGGAGGGACGAGATCTTCGTCCTCTCCTGACCTATTGAAAGGAGACATCTCTCCCGCAGAAGGGAGAGATGCCACCAAACACGCGAGGGGACCCTCCAGGGGGGCTGGAGGGCTGGAGCTTTTCAGCCCGTCCAGTTCCCCGGGGAACCCCCCCCTAAAAAAGGAGACCAGGAAGCTCCAAGTTACATTAGAGGACTTCCTCCCCAAGGGGGAGAAGGCACGCCTCACTGGCTCGAGGCCGGGCCCGGCCTGCAGCAAGGGCGCTAAACCCGATAACTGCCGGCCGGATGAAACCTGCCTCGAGCCGAGAAGTACTCCCGGGCCATGTAGCCAGGGAAATAGGGAAAGACCCTCCCTGCCCCCCTCACCGACATCTACCGGGGTGCCCATCCATATGGATGTGGACTCGGATGTGGAGTCGGTGGGACGGGGAACAAAGAGGGCGCATAAGAAGACGGCTCCCGCATACTACATCTCTTCGTCGACCGAGTCAGATGAAGGTCCGACGAAGAGAGGACGCGGGAGACCCGCCAAAGACCCCTCCCATGAGGGGCAATTTACGGCCCAGGCCCTGGCACAGAAGCCGGAAGCCAAAAAGGCTATACAGCTATAGAAAGACCACAGGGCAATCATAAACCCTGAGGTCAAGCCCACCTCTGCGCGCGCCACGAGGGCGCAAAATGAAGCCCTCGAGCGCGCAGAAGAGCTGGAGGCACAACCCCTGGCTGCGGTGGCGGCTGTCATGTCCAATTGCTTGGGCATGATAGCCAAGTCCGTGGAGCGGTCCGGTAACATCCAGGGCACCATTAAGAGGGACCTTTGGACCGCTTACACGGATTTGACGGCTGGCCTGACCTCCATCGTGGCCAGGCAAGGGGAGAGTGATGAAGTGCGACTCAAACGGGAAGAGAGCGCGGCCCTAACGAAAGCCAGGGCCAAATGGGCCAAGGAAAAGGCTAAGCTGGAGGCAGAGCTCGGCCAACTGAGAGTCCGCGTCGAGCGCCTCCAGTGCCCTTCCTTGGCCCAAGGCGGTGAATACACCGACGCCGAGGTCCAGACGGACCTCGACGAAGAGGTCCTGGGGGCCCTGGTGGGACCGCCCTCCCACGTGCCAGATCCAAATGAGGATTTGGACACGGGAGTAGAAGAGCTTCCCGCCCCGGAACCCCTCCAGCCGGTGGGCGGCGCGACCATGCGACCCAAAAAAGGGCCGATGGTCGTGTCCGTGGAGAAGCTAAAAGAGCCCCTGGTCATATCAGCCAGGGACTTCAAAAAGCCCTATTACCGTCCGCCGCTGCAGGGGGTCAGCAAACAGCTGAACCCCTTGTCGAAAGCGGCGGACCGGGTAGCGGCTCCCGCCTCCCGCACCTCCTTCCCTTCCCTTCCCCCTCCCTCCAGTTCTCTGGAGACGTCGGGATGGGCCAGGGCGGGGGATGGCGGGAGAAAGGAGAAGAAGAGGGCGAAAGCCCTGACCGAGGACGGCCTCAAGGAGGCTCTTTCCAGAGTCCTCCCGGCCGACCTCGCTGAGATGGGGCTCCTCTCCGCCCCTAGGGTGGAAGAGAGGCCCAGGGCGCCCCCGACTGCGGGCAAGACTGCCAGGCAGTCCGGGGTTGCCCCCCAGAAGGGAGCGGGCAACGCGGTCGCAACGACCGAGAAGCCCGCCCCGACGCAGAAGGAGACCACCCCGTCCATACTGGAGTTATGGACGGAGGTGGTCTCCAAAAAGTCGAGAAGGAAGGCCGCCAGAGCCGTCGAGGAGGCGGCAAAGACGGCCCCCACGGTGAAGAGGCCGACAAGGGTTCTCCCGGTCCCGCCCCAAAAAACCCCCCCCCACAATCTTCTTCGAAGAAGAAGAAGAAGAAAAGGGGCGGGCGTGGAGGGGGCCAAGGGGGTCCCGGGGGGCCACCCCCTCCGAGCGGTGTCAGCTCCCAGGGTCCGGCTAGGGTGACCAGAATCAAGCCGCCGACTACAGCGGCAGTCACGGTCACCTGTGCCGACCCGGGAGCATATGCGCAGGTCCTCAAGACCGCGAGGGAGAAAGTTGATCTCTCCTCCCTCGGAATCGAGGACCTGCGCCCCCGCAGAGCGGTCACGGGAGCCCTGATTCTCGAGGTTAGGGGCGTCGACAATGGTACAAAAGCCGACGCCCTGGCCGAGGGGATCAGAGCTGCCCTGACGGGAAGGGACGACGTCAAGGTAGCTCGACCGTGCAAGACGGTCGAGCTACGTTTGACCGGCCTGGACGATTCGGTCACCTCCAGCGAGGTGGCCGAGGTCCTGGGAGCCATGGGAGGATGCTCCCCCCACGAGTTGAAAGTGGGGGATATCCGTATGGCTCCCAATGGGCTGGGCACCTGCTGGGTACGCTGCCCAGCGAAGGCGGGCAAGGCAGTCTTGGCCGCCCCCCGTGTTAGGGTGGGCTGGTCAAGCTGCCGAGTGGCGCTGCTCCCTTCGCGGGGACTCCAGTGCCACCGGTGCCTGGCCACGGGCCACGTCCAGGCCAAGTGCAGCAGCCGGATCGACAGATCCGGCTGCTGCTACAGATGCGGAGGCATTGGCCATCTCGCCAATGCCTGTAAGGAGAAAGCGGGCTGTCCGGTCTGTAAAGACGCGGGCAAGCCCGCCGAACATCGGATTGGTGCGAAGGGGTGCCTGGCGAACAAGCCTCAAAAGGCACCCCCGAGCGCCGGGGGCCGCAGCGAGGCGGGGTCGACAGCAACGCCAACCCCGCCGCAGATCGCGGCCCCCCCGGAGATGGAAGCCCCTCTCCCGCAAAGGGAGAGGAGAGTCAGAGAGGAGGAAGCAGCAGCAGACTGCGTAGAGATGCAGGAGGTGGAGGAGCCTCGGGAGCAAGCCAACGATGCCCCCTAGGCTCCTCCAGGCCAACCTCAACCACGCCAGGGCTGCGCAGGACATGCTTGCGCAGTGCCTGGCGGAGGGAGGTGGCGGGCTGGCCATCGTCGCCGATCCTTATAGGATACCCGAGGGCAACCCCAACTGGGTTGGAGATCCCTCGGGGAAGGTGGCGATGGTCAGCCATCACGTGCCGGGCGCTCCGCCGATGATTCCGATATCGGCCGGAGAGGGCTTCGTGATGGTCGAGTATGGACCCATCGACGTTACGGGATGTTACTTCCCCCCTAGCCTCAACAGGGGGGAATACGAGGCGGCCCTGGATGCCATGGAGAGCGAGATTATAGCTCGCTCTCCTAGGCCGGTCGTCGTGGGGGGAGACCTCAATGCCCACGCTGGGGCTTGGGGCTCCCCTCGCACAGACCTTAGGGGCCGCCTCGCCCTGGAGTTCGCGGCGGGGCTCGGCCTGGTCCTGTTGAACAGGGGCCAGGTCAGCACCTACGTGGGGGCCGGGGGGGAGTCCATCGTTGACATAACGTGGGCTTCCCCCAACGCCCTTAACAGGGTGAAGGGATGGCGCGTGGAGACGGGCTCCTTGGGAGAGCTGTCTGATCATAGACTAATCTCCATGGAGCTCGTCTCCCCCCCCGCGGAGGTGCGCGAGCCACGCCGCCGCAAAAGTGATGGACGTCGATGGGTCCTGAGGAAGCTCGACCCGGAAGCCCTCGAGGTCAGCCTCCTGGCATCTACCTGGCCGGGAAGAGAGGCTGACCTCGGAGCCGAGGAGGAGGCGGAGCGCCTGTGCGACATGATGTCGCGCGCATGCGACGCCTCCATGCCCCGCAGCCGACCAATGGCGCGCCGCGCCGCCTACTGGTGGTCCGCGGAGCTCGCTGAACTCAGACGAGCCACCGTGGCCGCCAGGCGGGCGCACACGCGCGCCAAGCGGCGGGGCATGGAGGAAGTGCTGACAAACGCCACGGCGGTCCTCAGGGATGCCAGAAAGGCCCTGAGGACCGCCATAGCTCGGGCGAAGGCCGCGGCCTGGCAGGACATGCTCTCCGAGCTGGATCGCGACCCGTGGGGCAGGCCATACCGCATCGTGACGAAAAGGCTTCGCCCATGGGCGCCTCCAGTCTCGGAGACGCTGGACCCCCAGTTCCTCCAAAGGGTGGTGGACACACTGTTCCCCACCCGGGGGAGGGACATTCCGGAAAAGTCCGGCCCTCCCCCAGGATGGACGGAGGAACTGGAGGTGTCCAGGCACGAAATGGTCGCGGCCTTCGCCCGCATTAGGGGCAAAGCGAAGGCGCCCGGGCCAGATGGCATTTATGCCAAGGTCTGGGCCAGGGCGTCGCCCATCGTAGGGGAGGCACTTCGTGCCACGTACACGAAGTGCCTCCGAGAAGGTACCTTCCCCAGGAGGTGGAAGAGGGCCCGGCTTGTCCTCCTCAAAAAGGAGGGCAAGCCCGCGGAGAGTCCCTCCGCGTTCAGGCCCCTCTGTATGCTGGATGATGCGGGCAAGATTTTCGAGCGAATAATCGCTAACCGCATCATCCGGCATATGGCCCGGAACGGTCCTGAGCTGTCCCCCGAACAATACGGGTTCCGAGAGGCGCGATCGACGATTGACGCGATACGTCAAGTTCGGTCCCTCTCGGAATCCCTAACGGGGGACGGGATGGTGGCGTTGGCGATATCATTGGATATCGCCAACGCCTTTAATAGCCTCCCCTGGGGCGAGGTAGTGGCGGCGCTGAGCGAGCACTTTCGCTTGCCGCCCTACCTCGTCGCCATCGTTCAGGACTATTTCCGGGAGAGGGAGCTGGAGTTCCGCGATAAAGACGGACTCCAGCAGCGGAGGGACGTGTCCTGCGGCGTTCCACAGGGGTCTGTGTTGGGCCCCCTGCTATGGAACGCCGCATATGACAAAGTGCTCCGCACGGCCCTCCCCCCTCGCTGCTACGTAGTCGGCTACGCCGACGACACGTTCATAGTAGCGGGGGGGACCTCCTGGGGAAGAGCAGTCGCCAATGGCGACTGGGCTGTGGCCTGTGTCGTCGGTGCCATTAAAGGCCTGGGCCTGAGGGTGGCCCCGGAGAAGACAGAAGCCATCTTCTTCCACGATGGCTCCTCCGGGGAACCGCCCCAGGCCTTCGTCCTGGTGGACAACACCCGTGTCCAGGTGGGTGCAACCCTGAAGTACCTTGGGTTGCACCTGGACGGTCGCTGGGCCTTCGTTGATCATTTTGATCAGCTGGCCCAGCGGTTGGGCAGGAGGGTAGACGCCCTCAATGGGTTGATGCCCAACCTCCGGGGTCCGAGGGTGGGTGCTAGACGCGCGTACGCCCTCGCGGTCATGTCCGGGGCGCTGTATGGCGCCCCGGTGTGGTTCCGCGAGGCGCTGGCCAGCCGCCGCATCAAAAAGGTGCTGCACGACGTGCAGCGGCGGCTGGCGAGAAGGATAACGCGCGCGTTTAGCACCGCTCCCAACGCGGCAATCATGGCCCTGGCGGGGCTCCCCCCGGCGGAGTACACGGCCGATGCCCTGGCGTGGACTTACGCCAGGGCAAAAGCCATCCGCCTCGAGGGGGGGGTAGTTACCCCCAGGGCCGCCGCGTTGTTACGGGAGAGGGCCCGTCGGCGGGTGATGAGGACCTGGAAGAGGGACCTTATCGTCAACCCGCCGGCGGCCGGATCTCGGATCTTGGAGGCCGTCCTACCAAACCTGGACGAGTGGGTGGGCCGCCCGTTTGGCGGCTTGTCCTACAGGACGACAAAGGTGCTCACCGGGCATGGCTGCTTCGGTGAGTACCTGTGCAGGATAAAGAGGGAGCCGACGACACGGTGCCACCACTGTGGTGCCGCCCGGGACTCCGCGCGGCACACGCTGGAAGACTGTCCAGCGTGGGAAGAGCTGCGCGGAGTCCTGAGGGCTGAGGTAGGAAATGACCTCTCCCTGCCGGCCATCATTAGCCAGATGGTCGGCAGGGAGAGCGCATGGAAGGCGGTCTCCTCCTTCTGCGAGCGAGTCATGCTGCAGAAGGAGGAGGCCGAAAAGGTGCGGGAGCGTCAGCCTGGGGGTCGTATGCCCCCAGGCGACGCGATGAACAGAAGGGGCGGCGGAGACGGGGGTCACGTTTCGTCTCGGCCCCCGCCCCGACCGCCCCGACAGAGAAGAAGCGGCCCCCGCCCTCGGAGTTTCACCGGGCGGCGGCGGTGCAGAAGAGCCGTGGCGGTCGCCCCCTCCCTCCCCACTATCGAGGAGGAGAGGGACGACGGCGACCGCCACGGAAATGATGATGAAAGGGAGCGACCCCCCTCCCCTATGGCTGCCGGCCCAGCTTTTGGGACGCCCAGCCGTGGGAGGAGGGCCCCCCACCGCATTAGTGAACCCGGCGAGGCAGATCCGACCTGACGGTCCGGGGGGGCCGACTCCGAGACGTAGCTCGGAGCCGTACCCCCCCCTGCCTCGCCGGGGAGGGGGAGAGGGAGGATTCTCCCCCTCCCCCCAGTGTAGTTAGGAGGGCCGCGCCGCCGCACAGGGCGGCGCGAAGAGGCCCGGGGTTACGGCGGGGGCCGGACACCCCGGGCTTTACCCCCAAACCAACAGGGGAAGAGCCGGGGGGGGGCTGGTGTCCCCCTCCCCCGACCTAGGGCTGTCAGACCCAAGAGCCCTGCCGGGAGTGCCCACGTGGACGCTCCCGGCGCGACGAATCGGCCCACGGCCGACCGGGTCCGGGGGGCTCCGGAAGTATGCTGCACGCGTTCCCGGAGCCCCCCAGTCATGGACCAGGGCAGGGCACCCGGAGAGGTTTTAGTGGGTATGTCCCCGCCGACACGTCGTCGGCGGGGAAGAGCCCCACATAACCACCAGGCCTCCCCCGAGGCCTGGGGTATGCGGTAACGCATTTCCTCTGCGTTATAAAAAAAAAAAAAAAAAAAAAAGGGCTACGTCGCTAATTCGACGAACGTTCTTCTGTAACGGTACTATAGATATTGGAAACATTTAATTGTCATTTTTTCAAGAATGCCTAAGTTGTGCAACAAACGACTTTATTACACTAAAGGTGTAAGTAAATACTACACACCCATAAAATTTTATTAAAATTGGTGAAACCCTTCACAAGGATTCCCCTTGTCACAGTTTTAGATTAATGTGCAGTGGGGAAAAAAGAATGGAAAAAGGTAACGGAGAAGGCGCCTCGCAAGCAATTGCTTTGCCGCGAGCAACTCGAAAAACTTTTTTTAGGGTAAGGCGAAAAATTTTGGAAGGGGGGAAAGTAGATGGGAAGTGAGGAATTAAAATAAGGAAAAAGGGTGAAAGGTAATTTGGATGAGGGGGGAAAGTAGGTGTCGAGTGGAAGCGCCACGCAAGCGACGGCTTCGCTGCGTGCAACCTCTAGACCTGGAGATAGGAGAGCGAGGAAGCAGAGAGTAGGTTAGGATGAGGTGGCATTCAAGCATACGATCGGTGATGTTGAACCCCCTTAACCTACGATAAGAAGGAAGTGATGAAAAGAGGCATCCTGGTTATACTTTCCGGCTACTCGGTTTGCGGAGTTAACGTGGATTCTATTATTGTATTATATTTATTTATTCTTGTTTATTTATTCTGTGTTTGCGTGTCATCGGCCTTGCTATCCCTCTAACAACCTACCGTTGGTTGTCGCCTGTTAAGCCCGCACTCCGGCTGTTCAGAGCGATCTGAATGCCGAGAGCTCCGATCGCGCTTCTTATATACCCTTGGTTGTAGGTGAGGGTCAACAAAGGGGTGGTTTTGAAAATCCTACCGCAACGCGCCCTCTAACAATCCACAAGAACATAAGTAAATATTTTTTGATACCCTATATTAAAGGGTGGCTAAAAAAGATAGAAAAATAGTTGCATCAAACTTCGAATTGGGAACAGCTCCTGCTTATGTAATTCACAAAAAGTGTCTAAAGATTTGGCTAATAACATACGTACGGAATGTTATGGGATTTAGGTTTAATCTCTGGTCGAAGTAATAATTTTTGCAACAAATTCCTTACTTTAATGATTGCTCTTGGAATTCAACACAAATTATATGAGATATGATATTCCACAGCCATCCTTCCTCAATAATATACATATATTGTGTATGTGTATATGCATCTACCTTTTCTCGGAGAATCACTGGCAATACTATCAAATACATGATCAGACTGCCATTCGTCTTCGTCCGAAAGACTGTCATTCTGTCCATTCTGTCCATTAGCTTTATTATCTCGTGAGAGTGCGACACCAACCAAAACGTCCTTTGATGACTTGGCTGCCTCTTCGGCTCTGTTCAATAAATCCTTTTCAAACCTAAAAAGAAATTGCTATTTATTCATTTTTTAATATATTGGAATTTGATGTATATCACATTATTATAGCTATTTTAAAAATATTTAAGTAGCTTACATATTGTTATTAATGTACAAGTCAATTATTAAAAAATATTATGTCATGACGAAAATTCTTGTTTGTATTTTACAATATTTTTATTACAATAAAAAATCAGTACAATATAAATTAATCAAAATTATTTCCATATTCAACGACTTTTTCCTATCTTTTCGGTAACATGCGAATATCATACCGAAAAAAGGAATTGTCTTTGGAGGCGATTGATTCATTTTTATATATCTGTGGCATTTAAATAGCGTTCACCAGATGAGCTATCAATTTGAATAAATGATCCAGACAGTAAAACGGTAACATACAGGGGAAAAGGCGGGGGAGGGTGTCTCTTTTTCTCGTCTAGAGCAGATAAAGCCCGCACAGGCCCAGCCGGAGAAATCATTAATTTCCCTGGCGTAACTGAGTCGGTCACAAGGCCAACGAGTCCGGGGGCCCCGGAAAGGTGACACCTGTTTGGACACAGCTCGATATTGGACACACCAACCAATCATCTTGACTTATCTAATCCAACCAAAAACTCTAAGGCCTGTTCTACAATGCGTCGTGTGTCGCTGTCGGGTATCGGGCGCATGCGTTTTGTCGGCTGTCGTATAAAGTTGTCGCTAGTCGGCTGTCGTTTTCGGAACGGAAAATGGTCAACTCCCATCTTTTACGACACGACGCGACACGATTGAGTGGAATTAAGTGAAACATAACTTTCATCATTCATACAGATACGAGGTCATATAACCTAATTCCTGTAGAAGAGGTTCAGGACGCATATAAACCCCCTACAGATATTGGGTTGACAACGCGTGTCTCAAGTGAGACACAAATTTAAAAAAGAAATACAGATACTAGCAACGTGCAAACGTGGTTAGCTGGTGCATACCATGGAGTCGTTGACGATAGACGAAATAATTATTGATATTGTTCGTGAAAATCATTGTATACATGACAAACGTAATGCAGATTTTAAAAATGTTGTTAAGAAAAAAGAAATGTGGCAAAAAATTTCCGAAAATTTGAGAAATGTGTATGAAGTAAACATGACAGGTAATTTTTTTTTTTAAATTATCGTTATACATAGAAACATTTTATAATACATTCTTTTTGTAGCTGATGAAATTGAAAAACAATGGTCCTTTTTAAGGGACATGTTTGATAGGGAAAATAGGAGACAGAAATTACCACCGTCTGGTTCTGAGTATGAACCAATGAAGAAATGGGAGTTATATAGAAATATGTTGATTTTAATTCCACATGTAGCACATAGAAAGTTAGTTTCTACTTTTCATACTGTTTGTTATTTATTTTTAGTACTTTATAAATTTACTATTTTATTTGTTGCTATATATTTTATAAATTTTATTTACAGAACAAAAACATCATTTGTTTTGACACAAAATCAGTCACAAAATTCATTTGATACAAGTACAACATTATCTAAGAAATCTTCAAGTTCTGTTATTTCCTTGCCGTTAGATCATCAATATAGTCAGCCCTTTCAACCAATAGAAGGTATATATTAATGAAAATACTATTTTTAATATTGAAGTTAATGTCAAATTATTTTCAGAAAACAGCCCATCGTTGGATAATGAAAATAAGGAAAATATTGTACCAATAAAATATTAAAAAGACTTGTTAGTACATTTTCTAGCTGCAGTTCATCATCATGTAGTAGTAGTATGCAGCTAAAAAATGTACCAAGTACGAGTTCTGCTTCAACAAACTTTAAAAATCGACCTACGTTTAAACCAATTATAAAAATAACACCAGAAATGGATCATTTTGCAAAATATCGAAAGCTCAAGGACAATCAAATAAATCATGATTTAATGAAGGCAAGCAAAGAAATATCTGCAGTTATAACGGTGGTATCATCACAAATGTGTGATCAAAAAAGGTGTGACAAAGATGGTTACATGTTCGCATTCGAAGAAGACTTAAAATATGTTTCATTGAAAAGTAGAACGCAATGCATTGTAGAAGTTCTATAAGTGATTCAAAAGTACGAGAAAAGATCCAATAACTAACAAAAAAGCAATATAAAAAACTAGTCTTTAATTTTTTTTTAGACATGAAAAAAAGCAATAACATCCAGTATTATTTAAAGTATTATTAGTATTATTTAAAGTATTATTAGTATTTTAATTTTAAAAAATATTCTTTGTTTTCTTCGTTTTAATTGTTTCTTTATACACATGAAAAAAAGCAATAACATCCAGTATTGTTTAGAGATTATCAGTATTTTAATTTTGAAAAATATTCTTCGTTTTTTTCGTTTTAATTTTTTAAATACAAATCTGTTTTAACTATATTATACTATATTAATATTTTTTTTAAATAAATAAATTTATAAAAATATTAATATAGTGTAATAATATTTATATTATTACACTATATTAATATTTTTTACCAAAGTTTTATTCTAGTATCTTAAACTTAGTTTTCAATAAAGAAACATTTTAAATGTTAAATGTTAATTTTTATATTTTTTATTTCACAAATGATATATACAAGACTGAATATAATTTAAGGACTTGCTGCAAAAGTGTACCTATCTTATATTTTGTAAAAACTGAAAATAAATTCATAAAGTTCATTTAATAGACTAAATAGCATATTCCAATAAATATCTAAGTAGCGATAATTATATCAGTACAAAATTACCTTTTCAAAAAAAGGTAAAAGAAAGGTGCCAATTTATGTGTGTACGCGCGCACCTTATCTTTAATTTTTTTTAAAACTCAAGTGGTACTATTTTTTAATCCAACCTAAATGTATTTTTTCCAAAAAATGTATTAAATCTTTAAATTGCGCCAATTATAAAGAGAATATATTGCTGTTTGAAATAACTGTTGTGCTACTATTAACAAATAAAATGCAAATGATAGTATATTTATTTTTTAAGTAAAACCCAAGTAGCGGTATCTTTAATTCCTTTTTAAATAAAATTCAAGTGATACTGTCTGTGTATTTTTATTGAAACATTTTTCTGTTCTAACTTAAGTGGATGTACTTAATTTAAAAAAGTTTCAATGAAATATGTAACATTTAATCTCAAAAAATTAAACAAAAATGAGTGTTTTATTAAAATAAAAAACTGTAAACTACAAAAAATTAGCGCTGCTGTTTTACAACATTTTATTTAGATTATAGTTAGACAACTAGCAGCGCCAATTTTTTGTAGTGGTCGCATAAATGCTGATAGTGTAGTAGCAAGCGCCACACTGTGTCGAAAATGTGAAAGAGAGAATTCTTGAGGGCGATGACCAAGGAGACGTATCTTACAGAAAAATGTAGAGAGATTAGAATTTGCATCGCAATATCTCTGTTCGTACGGCACGGAGAGAAAAAATAAAAACACTTTTATATACGCAGTTTTTCCCAAGCTATCGAATGAGACGACTTTGAACTTGATCGGTTCAGCCGTTGCTGAGATCTGATAATCTCGTTATGCTTGAACTCGCTGACTCGCGTAAAAGAGGCGTCGGTTTTTCTCGCTTTTTTTTTTTTTTTAATTGGCACGAGACGCGACCGCGCCTCTTGATCTTTCATTCCTTTGTTGGTTTATACCCAGAACCAGACAGATTGTTAAGACATTAGAAACATGCATTAAAATTTGCAAAATTTTATGTATAATTCATTTTTATAAAAAAAAGATTTACAAAATTTTGTTTTTATTACTTTACAAAAAAATCATTGTATATTTAATATCATCAATAAAGACACAATGGAAACATGAAATAATTTTTTATATAAGCTCCCACTGCCATGGAATTCTTTCTTCTGCCGAAACAAAATATTTAGCGAGATTATCTTGCTGTTTCATAGCTACAGTTGAACCAATGTTGGCACTAACTTGTCCTAAAGAATTAATGAAATTATTTTCTCTTATTTCACTTTGCCAACTCCCTGGTATTATTTCGCCATCTACTCCTTCTTGATCTACCATTTCTTCATAGAAATAATTAGTACTTAAATTAGTGCTTATAATATAATTATGCAAACAAGTTATGGCTTGTATAATTTTCTCAATGGTATCTAATTTCTGAGTTAAAGGTTTTTGTAATATTCGCCAACGAGCTAGAAGAATACCAAAAGCATTTTCGACAACTCGAAGTGCTTTTGATAATCGATAATTAAATATTTTTTGTTCATTAATTTATAAATTTCTCCTTGCATATGGACGCATTAAATACGTTTTTAGAGGGAAGCCTTTGTCACCAACAAGATAAAATGGAAGTCGATGATTTGTATTAGGCAAAAGTAGGCTTCTGGCATAGATAGAGCATTATTTTCAAAGGTTTGCTTTATTGCAGTATTTGACCAGATTCCAGCATCATTCATGGAACCTTTAACATAAATATGTATATATTTCTCACAAAGTCCTTTTTCCTTTCAAATAAATTGTACTTGATAATATTGTATAATTTAACATTTACCGTAATCTCCAATGTCAATCCAAATAAAACAATAACGTGCATCCACGATAGCCATTAATACAAGATTAAAATGTCTCTTATAATTATGAAAAGTACTACCTGATCTTGGAGCTTGAATTTGGCAATGCTTACCATCAATCGCTCCGATACAATTAGGAAAATTCCATATATTATTATAATCATTTGGCACTTTTAGCCACTCATCTTCTTCTTGAGGACATCGAAGATATATTGGTTGCAATACTTCCCATATAGCATTACAAACCTCAGGAATAATGCTACACAGTTGATTTTTCTATTTGATAAAATAAAGTCATAGAGTTTACGCTATCTTCATGAGCAAGAAAACTAAAATAAATTTAAATTTGTGATAAAAAAATTTTCAGAATAAATAAATATCAATAAATAATATTTATATTGGAAATAGAAAATAATCATTAAACTAACATCAATGTCGCTGCAATACGTATTTTGGTTAGTAAAGGTTCTCTGAGACTTTTTTTCGCAACTTTGGTTTTAATAAATCGTGTAAATAATCAAACTGTTGCACTGACATTCGTGTAAGTTTAAAAAATTCTTCGTAATCGTTTATTTTAAAATACACAAACAAGTTTCGATGAGCACCAAAACTTTGTCTCATATTTATGCTAATATGAGGTTTTATCCACCATCTTCTTGTTATTCTTTTTTTACGTTTCTTTATCAGTAACTGCATTCTTGTAATTTGTATCCAAATTAATAATAAACTGAAATAAACACTTAATGTTTCGTTGTGTGTATATTCCGTCTTGCGATTCAATTGTAAAATAGCAAGTCGTATTCACATCCAACATCCAACGTGCGACAAGTGATTAACGACACCCGACAGCGACACACGACGCATTGTACAACAGGCCTAAGCATTGGGCGCTATAAATGATAGTGTCTAATTGTGCCCACCCCGCCCCGGAAGTATGTTGCACGCGTTCTCGAGCAGATTCCGATAGCACACGGGACCGATAGCACACTACCGGCGGCTGATTCCTAGAGTTTTTCCGTTGATTGGGTTAGATAAGTCAAGATGATTGGTTGGTGGGGTATCGCACCGTGCGCTATCAGATCTCGTCCCGCGTTTCCTGGGTTTTCCATTATAAGGATCATGGTAGGACACCTGGGTTTTAGTGAGTATGCCTCCGCCAAACTTCTCGTCGGCGGAGGTGAGCCCCACATAACCTGAGTTTTTCCCCGAGGCCCGGGTATGCGTAACGTATTTTCCCTTCGTAAAAAAAAGATAGTAAAACGTGAAAACTCAATCTGAAACAAATTATTGCACAGATTAAATTGCTCATCACAGTTGTTATTACGTTGCCTTTTGCGACGAAAATGTTTTAGTCAATTCAGTATTAATATACTGAGTTTTATTGTCGAGCAAACATGGGATAATTATTGCAGCCAATCTATGATAAATATGTTGCTGAATAAGTTGTTAGATACTTGTCGTTAATATATATATTATATAAATAAATTATTTTAAGAATTTTTTATAGCAACTCATACAGTACAAAAAAATTGCAGAAACATTACTGAAATATTTTATTGCAATATTACGATATTGCAGATTTGTTATGCAATATAGTTGCAACATTGATACAAATGTCATAGCAAGATGAAAATGTTTGCCTTTAGTAAGATTGCATTGCAATGTCGGAGCCATGTGCAATGTGTTTACAACAAAATAAATACAAATTTTTCTTATTATTATTAATATAATTTAAAATACATTTTGTGGAATAAATAAAAACAAATGTAATCAATAGATATTTTATTATAATAATTATATTTTAAACAGGTACATATATATTTTGCACTTTATTTCATTTTCTATTTTGTTTTCGTTACTTAACTGGTAACGAAAAAATTTCTGTAATTAAATCATCTTAAAAAAATTTTAAATCAATACCTGTTACACAAGATGTAAACTTTGAGAATTTAAAAGTATAAAGGAGAGGGGGATAGCTTTACATAGGGGCAGTTATATAAAAATTTTCACATATAATAAATCAATTTATTTGTCAAAAATTAATGGTTGTTGCATCCGCTGTAAAATGTGAATAATAGTTAGAATATTTGTCAATGTTTGTAACAATGTTGCAAGATTTTTATAATCTTGCTAGTATCTTGCACCGTAATACCTATTATATATTACAATATGTAATACGTACAATATTATAGTAATATTATAGTGTAATCTATAATACTGTAATTTTTCTGCAAAATAACTGCAAGTTTCTATGCTGTATGCCATGGGAATCTGTGAGCAATATGTTGACAACAATTCTCATTTATAAGTTGTAATAAGTATAATGCCGATAAGTTGTTGGGAACATATCTGTATTATATTTTGGAGACTTAATGCTGGTAATTAGAGTTGAGCAAAAATGTAACTTAAATTACCAATTACAAATTACAATTGCAACGTAATTCTTAGTGTAACATGTATCACTACATACTAAGGGCGGCAGCTCTTAATTCTTAGTTATGTTTACTAAAAATATATAATTGACGTTACATATACTATAAATTTTTAGTATTAACAGCAAATTTCGAAACGCAGCCTTAAATGACATATACGAGTGTACTCTTGGTCGTTCTTAATCTAATTACAATTACAGTCAATCAATTAATAATTAACAATTGTAGTTTGTACACAATTACTTTTTGTAATTACTTAATTTAATTATTTGTAACAATTAATAATTACAATTTGTTAATGTTAGCAGTTAATTTTGGCATTTAGCTCGTAACAAAAGAGTGGCACGTTTTATCGTGCCTGGCGCCCAATTTTTAAGAAATAGATAATTACAAGATTTTGAAAATTGTTATCCCTGTGCCGATAAGCCGTAAGCGGACGACGAAATTGTGTCACGATCAAGAACGTCGTCACAATGCATACATTGATGTTTACTGTTTGATGACATGCGTTGTTTTTAAACTTGGAAACATTATCACATTTGTATTTAAGTCTCTGATTACGAATCTGATGTCAAAAAATACAAAATTCAAAATAATAAATGTAATATGGCGGACTAATACGGCAAACGTAATCCGCCATATTGAATCTGTCATTTTGAATTTTGTATTTTTCATACCGGAATTGTACTCAGCAACCTCAAAAACTCCCGGATAATAAATTTAACAAAATTATATTCACTAGAAAAAAAAGTGATGCAAAGAGTTGAGTGCTAATGTATTTTGAAAAAGTTTCGAAATGCTCAAAAGTAAAAATGTCTTATAATAATGATTAGTTATTGTATATTGTTATATTAATGCTATTAGAAAACAGCGGACTACTAAACAAATAATTTCATAAACAATTGTTATAATTCGGCATCTAATAACGGAAATAACGGAATAGGAGTAGCTATGATTGAACAAACTTACCAAAGTGAAGTTTGATCCTAATTATGCTGCTATCTCGCCCGGATGGATATATAAAACTATGTAGTGCTTCTATACAGTCATGAGCTAAAAGATTGCAACACATTTTCTTCGATTGTTTTTGGAATGTAGACTTGCTCATTGAACGGCGAATGTCATTGGTTTTTATCTGTGGATTTAACCAATTAAGCATCGAATCATCTAACCATCGAAGAAAATGTGTTGCAACCTTTTAGCTCACGACTGTACGCGTCCAGACAACAGAGTTCAAAAAATACTATCAAAAAGAAAAAATTGGCAATGCAATTTTCATATTTTTTCCCCTCGGCTCGTGCCGAGCGCGTTATTAGCCTTATTAGTTTAAATAAAAAGGAGGCAAATCATTATCTCTAGGGAGGGCATGACTGAAAAGGTAAGGGAAAGAGGATATCCATCCGGACAAGACTAGAGTCCCTAAAAGTAAGAGTCTGGTCAATCTTGTCCTATTTTTAATTGGTTCGATGAAAAATGGTGGAACCAATGAATGATGACTGAGTACGCCGAACAATTTAAAAGCGGAAGTGTGAAAAATAAATATAAGAACATATTTTGTAACAACCTAGCTAAGATAGGCAAGTTATTTGCTTACAGAAGCAAAAATTAATCGTACACAAGTGTTGAGCATGTCAATAATCAACAGAATCAATTTAATGTACTTATATACGACGAGTGGTTTGTATTTTTGATCAGGAAAATGAATCGGAAACAATATCATGAGCCAATAATTAAAATAGAAAAAAAGATTATTGAAAAAAAGAAAAGAATTATAAAGATTAATCACTAAATATGCAAAATACATAATAAGAATATAATATTTATTGATAAAACAAAGAATTAAATACAAATAAAATACAGAGTATGATTTATTGAACTATATTACATTAACAATATACAATATAACAGTAATACAATACATACAATAATATTACATTAACCCTTAAACTATTCATAAACATTCAATAGAGTTATATAAATAAACATTCAACATATTAATAAATAAATTGATAAATAATAAACAAAAATATATTCACGTTATGAAATGTAATATGATGGGGCGGATCCCGATAGCACACCACCATTCATAGCGGCCGATGCCTAGAGTTTTTCCATTAGTTGGGTTAAATAAGTAAAGATGATTGGTTGTCGGGCTATCGCACCGTGCGTTAACGGACCCCGTCCAATATGATGTGACATATCATTCAATAAAATGAAATGATATAAATGAAATGTCTATTAAATCAATGAGTGCATAGTCATAGTTTTGCTGTTAAAAACGAGTTATTTAATCGTCCTGGCTGACAATTTTATTTTTAGTTGAAATTTGATAAATTGAGTTGTTGTTTTATGTAGTAACTATAGTAACTAACTCCATTTTTAATTGAACTGGAAGATTGACCAGACTCTTATTTCTAGGGACTCTAGACAAGACAAACGGCATAATTAGGATCAAACTTCAATTTGGTAAGTTTGTTCAATCTAACAATTATGCCGCGATATGTCTTGTGGATCCATCTCTCCGGATGGATATATAAAATTTAATCATATTGCGAACAAGGCGATTTGAGTACCGCCCTTGCAAAATCGGTTGACCATTGGATGGTTCTCGATCTTGTTTTAAATTAATGAGACTGCTGATCTCAAAATGTTTAAACTCAAAATTGAAGAAATGCTAGGTAATTCCTGGGCCAGAAACTCAAGCATTTGCGAAGTGGACGGAGAGAAGAGAGGACTTTGATGGAGTTGGTTTATAACCAACCAAAATTTCACCAGACGCGAAGAGGGGAGGAATACCGTTTCATTGTTGCCTCTGACAAAAACGCAAGCAAGACTGGAATTGCTGCCGGTGATGTTAAGCGGTTCTAGAACGCCTCCCTAATAATTTCCCAACCCCTAGGGAAAACGTTCTTCATGATGGATGTTGGTTCCTAAAAGGAGATGAAAATAGGAAGTGACTTGGTGACAAAATCAAAGGCACAGATACTAAAAAGCGACAGAACCACTGGAACCATGCTTGTGAGGACTACAGTGCTCGTTGCTTTACCTTCTACTATTTACCTTAGGACTTGAGGAAATAGTATAAACGGCGAAAAAGCGTAAAAGTTTAAGCTTCTTCATGAAAACGTAAAAGCGCTTACGGCAATTGAGCCTGGTTCCGGAAACCAGAACACGTAAGAGACGCATTTATTGATGATTAAGGACGCAAAAAGATCTACGTCAAAAAATCTAAAAGATTTAGATACTTTATGAAAAGCTACATCCGAGAGCAATCATTCTGAATTTGGATCCGTGATACGAGATTGCACGTCGGCAATAGAATTTTCTAAAAATGTTATTTAAAACGCCAATATAAATATTACGGTCCTAATATCAGCACCAAGTGCAGTTTCCTCGGCAATAACCGGAAGATGGGGAAAATGGATAGAACCGACTTTGATAATGTAGGTGAGAGCCGTTGTTTTATCGATACAAAGAAGAATCGAAATCGCAAAAGGTCGGATGCAAAACATCGAAGGGCATTGAAGGTCGGATTTTGAGCTCCAAAACATTTATGTGAAAAATCTGGTCGGATTTTGACCAGCATTCGTGTGTGTGAGATATTTCGCAGGTTGCTTTCCAATCGCTTAGAGAGGCATCTGAGAAAATATCTCTAGCAAATCTGCCTGAGTGAATTTTGTTAGATTGATTTGTGTCCAAAAAGATAGTGATCTTCTAGAAGAAAGCTGCTTGAAAAAAAGAAGGAATTTTTATAAATGACGAGTAATCTTTGCTTATTTCTGATAAGTGCTAAAAATTTTTCTCTTTCAAATGATTTAATATAAAGAAGTCCATATTGGACTACTGAAAATACTAAATTGCTCGTTTGAGTCAAAAATAAAACCAAGATATTTGCATCTAAGTGATGGGTTTAAGTGAGATTTAGTAAAATTAATTATAGAGCCCAAAGACTGGAGGAAGTTCACCGATGCAAGTACATTGGCGCCACACTCCTTGTTGGAAGAGTTTAAGAGGAGGAAGACGCCAGGTATGCCACTGATTAATAGCCTTTACTGCGCAAGGCTGTGACTACAGGTCGAATGATCTTCATAAAGATATAAAGGTCGGATGGGAGTCCGAAAGGCAGTGCCGCAAATTTGTACGCTTTTTTTATTATTATTATTTTTTACGCTACTAAAAACCTAAAAATTTACTATGATTCTCTAAAATTGGAACCAATAGATAAGCATCTTCAAGGTTAAGGATGGTTATTTACGTCCTAGGAAGCATAAGACAAATAACCGTACGCCAATCTTCTAAATAGAATTGAGGTGGTTTAATAAAATTGTTTAATTGACGTAGGATCAGGAAAAAGCGCTTCCTGCCTGACGATTTATGTATAAGAAAAAATAAAAGTTAATTCTCGTGAGGCTCTACAGGAACAATGGGCCCCTTGCATTGTAAGCGTTTTATTTCCTTGTCGGGAAGTGCCGCTTCCGAGAAAAATCTTGGTTCCGCGGCGGAAATTTTCGCTGAAGGAACAGAAATAAATAGAATACGGTATTATACCGTTTCCAGGACCAGAGAGACTGAAGTAATACCTGCTCATTAAGAGAAAAAATTACTTAAACAACCGGCAGAATTTACTTTACTTAGAGGCGGCGCCGTGTCCGAGACTGAGACTGGGACCAATGAAAGTGGTTTTTATGATAGCAATCTCTTGTCTGGCGAGCCGTAAATAAGTGAGCAGGAGTCGTCTGGTTTCTTAAATGGTGCGGCTTTTTCGCTGTAGAGTCTGATGGATCGGTTGAAGGGTTTTCTTCTCCACCTGAGATAGAGATTTTGATACTTTGCTCCCCGTTTTCTCGCCAGTTTGAGTAGCTTTAAGCGTATCTACAAAAATTTGTCCGAATAGGAAATTGTCAATGGCTGCTGAGTCTGTTGTATTTTTTTCGATAAAATTTTAAGAGGGTTTAGAAAAGATCTTCCTAGTCATTGAAAACCAATACTGGTGATCAGTAAAAAGATGAATCCCTTCTGAAAAGGACATAAAAGTTGATTTAATATCGTTGCGGAGATTCTGCGCAACCTCTAGTTTCAGTAGAAAGGACATGCATGAATTAAGTTGTTGAGGCAAGCGCTTACTTGCTCCGGGAAGGAACAGTGGGGAAGGGGGGACCCTCACAGCGCCGATTAGATCGGACAAAAGGCCTTACCCTCTCCACTGTTGAGGAGGTACGCTTCGGGCAAAATCAACGGCGGGGTAGTTGCCCAGGTGACCCGTCTAGGGCTTGGGATGCGGGAGTGCGAACCTAGGGCTTTTTATAGGAGCCTGCCGTACCCCTGGTATCCCGGTTCGGGCAGCTGGAGCTCGACTTTGGTCGAGTTTTGACTGCTAACTTTAGAGGGGAGTCTCTGGCAAAGACTCGTTTGGGCTAGGACGGATCGCGGTGCATGCTTCGATCTCGTAATCCGTCCCGAGTCCAGACGCTGGAAAAAGTTAGGTTTTAGTGGGTATGCCGGCCAAGTCTAGGTCGGAAAATCCCACATACCCCGCGTCCTGTCCCGACAGGCGCGGGAACCCATAAAAGCGTTTCCCAATTATATATAAAAAAAAGGGCGCTCACTTGCTGTTGGACTAAGAGTTTATATTCGCACTTAACGACTGATGGGGTTAGCACAGCAGCTAAACTCCTTATTAAGATTTGATGGTGCCAGGGTTACCAGATTTTCCTTTGTCTCGTATTTGGTCAACAGTTTGGTATGAGTGTCCCGACACAGATCCCTCCGGGATTCAGATTGAATCAAATCCAGCACCATATGATTCCAAGGAAAGGGTGCTGCCGCCGGTGCTTCGAACTCACTAAAAAACTTTTTGGCCAAAATCTGAGTTTCCGACTCGAGAGTCGAGACATAAGATTCCTTGATCTCATTAGCTGGAGGAATAACAAACGACACGTTGCGAGCCGTTGAAGATTCGTCATTATTAATCTTGGAAGGTGTCGGAACGACAAAAAAAGAAAAAGAGCAGAAGGGAATCGTCGGTTATGTCCTCTCTTTGCCAGATATAATGAATTGACTGTGACGACAAGAGAACATACCTGGTACGCTTCTCGCGACCGTTAGTTCTTCAATGCTCTGTATTGAGGTCAGTAGGTCCGCCAAAACTGCAGCAGTGTCCTCGTCTCCTTGTGTGACATCCCTCGAGAGCGATCTAACCTCCTGAGCCCGATTGCGAGAAGCAAGATTATGGTCGGCGTTCTTGGGGATGAGCTTGCAAATATGTTCGAGTATCTCATAGAGCCTGTCTCTAGACTGTCAACTCCTCGTGGAAGGTTTTCGCGAGGATCGAAAGTCCGCCGAAAAGCCGAAACTACGCCGTCTGCTTTTCCGCGAGCGATCTCGCGAACAATCCTGCGAACGATCTCGTGAACGATTCTACGAGCGACTTCGCGAACGACCCTGCGAGCGATCTCGCGAACGATCCTCCGAACAATTTCGCAAGCAATTTCGCGAAAGACCGCACAAATCTTGGGACGCTGTATCCCTTGAATATTTTGAGCTGTTCTTTTCCGCTTTATGCTTCGGCATAGCGCAGAAATTAATTAAAAATATTTTGCATGAAGAAGAAAAAAACGTTGTCTGAGTTACCGAACAAAACCCAATGAGACTGATAACGCGCGCGGCGCGAACCGTGGGAGGAAAATATGAGGATCGCATTGCCAACTTTTTCTTTTTGGTATTTTTTGAACCCTGTTGTCTGGATGCGTACAGAAGCACAACTACATAGTTTTATATATCCATCCGGACGAGACATATTGCGGCATAATGTCTACAATAATCGTAATACTCTTTTCTGCTATATCATAGCATATGTTATATTCTATTAGTTATAAGAGAATACACATACCAATTGAGTGGTCCTCCGACCGAAGTAAGCAATCGTCGACGACGTGCGCAAATAGTATAGACGATCACCGCTGAGAGAGCTCCGGTAGCGGCTCCAACTGTACCCAGAACTGCGACCACTCCAGCACCGTGGACATCCATCTTAATTGTAAACCTGGATTCACGACATCGACATTAGGATCAAAGTGTAAGTGTAATTTTCGCTTATTTTATGGCCCTCGAAATTTGAATCAAATTATGTGTCAAAAGATACTATTTGACAGGATATTAATCTTACAAAAATTTTAAGTTGAACATAGGAAAAGTTTTGGAGATATAGAAAGTTAAAATAGCCAAATTCCCAATATTGTCAGGCACATTAGATACAAAAAGAAATTTATTATAAAACTTTTTTGATAACAGTAAAATTTTCACTGAAGTTTGTCAAAATAGTTCTTTGACAACCGTAAAAATCCTGAAAATCTCTCCACTTTTATTGTTTCATTTTTTTTAAGAAGTAAAATCCTCGAAAAAAGTTGTTAAATTTTTTGAAAACGGATGCAGTTACGAAAACATTTTTATCATAAAAATTTGTCTTGAAATTCTGTACAAAAAAGTACTTGTTTCATTTTCTTTTGTTTGACTTACATTTTAATCAGAAACCGTTGGCCGAAATACCGTAGTAGGACAAAGTCGCCTACTACAGGATACTATTTTTTAAATTGTAATTTATTTAATTTGTTATTTTAATTTTTATTCTTATGTCAAAATTATAAAAAATATATTAAGTTTTATCGCCAAAAATTAGTAATCAATAGATAATAGCTACACTTTGTTACATATAAAATTTTTGATCAAAATTGTCGATTTTACATTAATTATAAAAAACAGGATTCTTAATATGAAACACAAGGATTTTCTTATATGACATAGGCTGACTTGGGTCTTAATAGGTATAAATTACAATAAGAGCTCAAAAACAGTAATCATTGAATTTTTGCTCACTCTGAACTTTTAGTCTTTTAGAATAACTGTACATTTACTTATACAGTAAACTTTTTTCAATGACTAGATTTCGCAGTAACTATTACAGATTCTACTAATAAATAGAGTAAATGTACTGAATTGTACTACTTTAAGCAAAACCAATTTTTGACACGTTATTTAAAAAATAATAAATAATGTTTGGTAAGACCATAAATTTTATCTAAAATTAATATTATAAATTAGCGAAAATGTATATAAAAATTGAAAATATATAAAAATATTTTTATGTATAAAAGAATTAAGTGGATTACAATGACATGAATTTTATGTTAGGTTGTTCCGATTTACGCCACCAATATGAATCAAATGATGTCATCTTATCTGTGTGTTGGCAACTCTTATTAAATTTTACAAAAATTATATGTATAATTACATGATTCTTTATTATTTTATCATTTCTTAAATATATTACTCATGCAAAACTAATATTTTGTATTACAGTTTAAAATTATTTTATTTTATCATTTTACAGGTTACATTGTTGTAATAACAATTTAAAAATAAATTTAGTCATGAACAGTTAAAAGTGACAAATTTTTGACGTTGGTTTTTGAGAATGGCTTTTCACAAAAAATCACGTTATATGCGTTTACTTATTTTGATGGAGTCATTTGATACACTTTGACGACTACTTTCCAATAATGAGATACTTCTAATCAATTGCATTTTATTATAGACACAAGACAAATTACAGTGGCGTCAATTCGAGTGAGTGGCTTAATTCGATACACATACCTTATAGATCGATTGTTAAGGTTTATTTCTATATTAATTCTCAGTACTAGATTAGTATCGATCCATAATTATTAATTATGATAAACACCAATAATGTTTCCAGTACAAATTTTAAAAACGAAACTTTCTTTTTTTCTTTAACAGAATTTAACGTATTTTAATCGTATTTTAAAAAAATATTTTTATAACTTAATCCATATTCACTGTTTCACATATATTTAATTTCATTAATTACAATTACATATTGTTTTACAAATTTCTGAAAACGCATTAGCGGAATTCAAACCCAAGTCTCCTGAACAATAGCTTAACGCTAAGCTAATCGCATACTTGTATCATTATAAAAATTTAGGTATTTACTATTTTTTTGTGAGATGTTTTGCGAAAAAGCTAATGAAATGTTAAACCTTTTTGCGTAAAGTTTAAAGTTATCAGCTTGAATAAAATGTTTCTTTTACCGGTAAAGTGCTGCTATATCGGTACAGCGGTATTTTGCTCTATAATTATATGCTTGTGGTCACAGGACAAAATTTGGAGTAAGATTAAAAATTTCCGGAGAGAGGTTGCGGAGAAGAAGCTTTGTCCCCCTCCCGCCCAAGCATTTACTTTCTACGTAAAACGACGATTTAATAGATATTCTATTAGATAAGTATAGTAGAACTTCATCAATAAAAAAAAAAAAAAAAAAACATTATGCCACTCAGGCTGGTAATTTTAGGCTTTACGTAAAAAGGCTAAACGTTTCGCTTTTTTATAGAACGTATTATTAATCAATGAAGATGTTGATAATTATAGCTTTTTTGCAAAAAGTCTTAAGCGAGACTTTAAAACATCTACCTTTGCAATGATCGTTATTGTTTTCGCAAAAAGGCGTTGCATAAAGGTCCCAGATAGCAAGTTTCCTTTATGTTGCGATCAATTTGATAAAACTTACATTGCCTAAGTTTCCATTTTTATTAAGGAAAGCGGCTTCCGCTTTTGCTTATGATTTTGCCGGAAATGTATGCCAGAAACAACTGTGCGCAACCGAAGGTCAACAATTTCCCTCTTCTGTTTTATAATTATTCTATTTTTACAATAAGTTATTATATTATATTACACATCATAATCCCAATAAGCAAAACAATATTTTTATATTTTAAAAAACAATTTTTGCAAAAAGCTTTCTACGGTCGCAGCTAGGTCTTCGTGCTTGTATTGTTTGTGTGATTTTACATACTTTCGTCAAGTTCAATGTGAGAAACATCATCAGCCTCAGCGGTCGAGTTGGATAAGACACCTGTACCGAAGATTCAGGAAGTCCCAGGTTCGAACCCTGGCTGAGGTGATATTTTGCAATAATTTCTTTATAGTATTTTCAGGGGAAAAAAGGGTTAATATTTAATAATACGTGATATTACTTAATCTTGCTCAATTTAGAATTGTGTTATGACTGAAAATTAATTCGGCGCGCAGTTCATTAAACTTGAGGAAAGTATATAAAATCACACAAACAATACAAGCACGAAGACCTAGCTGCAACCATAGAAGGCATTCTGGTTCAATTTGTTTTGATACAGCAACGGTCAAAATATCTCTCTCTATTATTTTTCGCAAAAAAATTCCATTCTTAGAAATTCTTTTCGGAAGTTCTCAAGCGGTCACGCATCAAGTCGCGACTTTGGTCAACGTTGCTTGACCTCTGTGATCGCTGCGAACTGATCCCTCGTAATGACCTATGAACATTTTGTGCTAGTATGTGTATATAACTGGTAGATCAGATCAATATATTTTATCAAAAAAATGAAATATATATAATTAAAGCATATTATTTATATAAACATGTATAAAATTATAGTTTTCACAAATGCGGAATAGCATCTGGAATAATTTTTGTTATTTGTTTAAATAAGAATGCAACTAAAAAATATATGTTAATATAATACAATAATTAAATTAAATACAAAAAAATTTGTATTAAAAAACATTTAAAAAATATGGTCTGCTCATTAGGACTGAGGTTTCTTCATTCAGGAATCTATTTCGTCTATAATTGCATATGATTTTATATATGCATAAAAAAGAAAAAAAAGCTGCGCAACAATAATGTAACAATATCACTAATTATTTTATTTATGTGTGTGCATGTGTATCATCACATGTACATGTACATTAAATACACAGCCAAAGGTACCATTTTGTATTCTATGTGGCAGTCAAAACAAAAAATCATTAAATTATTAACATATAATATATATTATTAAAACAGAATAAATTTTTTTATATTTACTATAAATGAACAAAATATTTATAAAAATGTTTACAAAATATTACTAAAAATATTTTTTATTTATTATAAATATTTACGTTAATATTTTTGTAAATATTTATTTTTTATTTACCATAAATATTTAAAAAAATATTTAATAAATGTTTTAACAACATTTTGGATAAATATTTTTATAATCTTTTTCTATCATGTATATAAAATATGTATAAAATATTTCTATAATATTTATAAAAAAAGTTATGATAAATATTTATTAATATTGTGTGCTATATGGATATAACATACATATTTTATTGAAATATATTAAAATATATAAATATATAATTTTAATCAATTATGATGTTAACACACATTTCCTTATATTTGAATAAAATATTATAATAAAGAATTGTCGAAAACTATTTATAACAAGTTATTGGAAATTTTATACTAATAAGTTTCATATACTATTATCCTTCAGTTGCCTGAGAAACAGTATCTTTCCTATTGCCCTTAGATAGTCTTATACAAAAGGATTAGCGGCTACAATATAACAACGTGACTGCAACCGAAGAGAAACTTGTAATTAGCAAGTATTTCTCTTTTTGTGCAAAGAATGCATTGCTATCTGGGGTATAACCTTACTTCAAAAAGCCTAATTTCACAAAAAGCTTGCGATATACATGTAGGTTCTTTTTACTAAGAAGCTTTACCACTTTTTGTATATTATCATAATCTTAATCTTAAATTTATGCATTTTTTACATCAGTTTTAAAAATTTAATTTTAAATTTAACCCAGTGCTTCTTGTAAGTCTGCCATAATTGTTGGCTGTTTTCGACAATTTGTTAAATAATGACTATTTATTTTATTATAAATGTTATTTTCTTCACATCTCGTTATTCCCACATTTTTCAATGAACCTGGACTTAAAGCAGCAAAACTTTTTTGATACATAATAACGGCACATCGTTTGAGAAATCATCAAATTCACCCAACAATAACTATTGAAGCATACACACACACACACACGCACGCACGCATGCACGCACGCACGCACTTTCTCCCTCTCTCTTTCTTTCTCCTTGTCTTTATACGCGCACGCGTATTCTTTTAAGTATTATAAGACTACAATTAGAGAAAGGAGACCTAATTAGCTGAGTTACATTTGCTGAATCCAGATGGTATGACTTTATGTATGGAAATAAATCGCTTACATTTGCGTCATTTTATACGTCTACTATAGCTTTTAATCTTTACAATATAAGATGTACGAAATACACTCTTCTGGAAAGAAAGACGCATGTCGTTGGTCAAACATACGGTAAAATACTTACGCTTATGATAAATACTTACGCTCGTTTTAACTCGCGATGTTACATTATATTCTCACTTAACTGGAACACGAGCGAAGCTTACGAGGGTTATAATTATTCCCAGCTGCCCAGAAGAATAAATCACAACACAAGATCAAATCAACAAACAGTAAGTAATTCGTCGACAAGCATGTTAGAATTACGTCTATCCCCCGAGTGTCTGCGGCATACCTGCATACATTTTCCACCGTAGACTCACCCTCGAGAAGCGCCTCTGATGCGCATGTGCCGGAGTACAGATGCTCGTTCCATTAACAATGAAGGATCATGGAGTAACCTTGAATTATTAGTGGTAAATAGCACATCCGTAGTAAAAAAAAAAAAAAAAAAAAAAATAAAACTGATAAATTTTGAAAAAATTTTAATGATATTTCGTTGAATATTATTCACAATCTTGAACATTTTGATCGGAAATTTTATCAAAATTTCATCAAAAATGTATTAGTTTTAATAAAATATTGTTAATTTGCTATTATAGAACAATTTTGCTATTTTTTATTGCTATTTCATTAAAAATTTAATACAATTTTAATAAAATGTTAGTTTTTTATTACAAAATATCTGTGATTTTGCAATTCTTGTTGCAATTTTATTGAAAACTAGCTTTGCTCCGCTACGCGTTTTTGTAGCTCAGTCTGCTTAAATAGAAAAATAAGAAAAGAGAAAGTGCGGTATACAATTTTCATATAAAAACACGCGCGTATTCAAATGCAACGTTGTGTCAAAATTTCAAAGCATTCATTGAAGAACTTTTGAAGATTTAAGATTTTGAACAAACAAACATTTACATGTTTATTTATATAGATTTCATAAAAAATTTGTTACAATTTCAACAAAATTTTTTTATTTTTTTATTAAATAATTTTTTATTAATAATTTTTTATTAAAACTTTTATAATTTTTTTACTAAATTTTCATTGAATTTTTGGTGGAATATTATTTTTTTGTTAGACATAGAAAATAATTTTTCTAATAAAATATAATTAAAATTTTTTTGTATATTTATTAAAATTTCGTAAAATTTAATAGAAAGTTAAATTTATCAAAATTTCATCAAAATTTTATTGAAATTTTTTTATTAATTGTGTACAATTTAGATTTTTAATTTTTTCATGTTTGCGCAATAAAAGTTTACGTAAATATTGGCGCAAATAAAAATGCCAAAAATATTAAAATCTGATATGTAAATGTTTGCCTATAACAAATTATTTTTAAATATTGTATGATAATGTAAGAGACTTTCCTAAAAAAATATAAAAAGGAATTTTTTAAATATTATTGCGAGTATACAGAACTCTATCGTATGAGAGGTACTTGAGCCGAATAAGGCCCAATACTAAATAACACTCACTTTTTAAATTTATCATATAAAAATGCGCTTTATGTTTAAAATATATGTTTAAAAGATGTGTCATAAGAAGTAGATAAAGAAAAATTAAGGAAATAATATCGTTAGCAACACATTTATTCAGTACAACAAAAGCTTGTAACAAAGTAAAGAAATCAGCCGTTTTTATAAAAATATGTTGTAAATGTAATAAGTATACATTATTTTATGATTTATTACAACATATTATAATATTATTTAACTTTGTAATTGTAAAAGAAACAAATTTATATATATATATATATATATATATATATATATATATATCGATTTTTTGGAATAAGTATACTTTTTTATAAATAATGTATTATTAAATAAGGTCCACTTATACATTTATTGTTATAGCCATTGTCATTTGTTTATTATGTATGTAGCTTGCAACAGAGAATAATGATTTTTAATGACGCTAACTTTCCATAAGCTAAAATTACACTAAAATAGCCAGAATTTCTTAAAGTTAAAATATTAATTATAGATTAAAAATAAAATTAAAAATAATTGTGATGTTTTTCAGTAAAATAGATTAAGATCTATTAAAATGGATTAATTTTTTTATCATTTAAAATGGATTTATTTAGTTAAAATAATTATTAATCACAAATACAAAGGATTTTGTATTTGTGATTAATAATTATTTTAACAGTAAGTTGGGAAATATGTTTAATTCCTTTGTTATTTTCATTTTATTTTTAATTCTAGCCTTATTAAAAACACAAAAATTTAATAGGCTCAATATCAGAGTTTAAAAACATTTCTTTTTTGTTTATTGAAAAATGTTTTGTACAGATGATAATTTTATTTTGGCAAGTAGTTGAAATAAACATTTTATTCTCATTTAGTTTGTTTCAATATCTTTGTAAATAAAATTTATAAAAAATAAAATAAGTTAGGTGAACCTTATTCGGCTCGGGTACCTTAGTTAATACAAATAAAAACGATAATTTTTTATATAATTTTAATTATTATTTTCGACAGTTATTAATTGATTACCTTTTTAATAACTTTTTATAAATAATTTATTTGCCAATAATGGCAAATGGCATTTTTTTTATTACTATAAATTGTTTTGTTCAATATTAATCAATGGGGATGCAAAAAAAAGATCTTTTTGTGATATAATGTGGGATCACACAAGTTTAAATCCGGCACTGAGAAAAATGGCACTGCGGACTACCGCCTACATACCCTACCCAGACTAAATCGATATCTTTGACTTTTGTGTAATCACGGTCTCTCAGTTTAATCTTATATAGCACCAATTTGAGAAAAGTCTTCAAAAAGATTTTAAAAAGATTTCAGAAAATCTTTTTTTTTTTTTTAATTTTAAGCTTTTACATTTACAGCAATTCCAAAGGGATTCTGCAATATATTTAATTGATAAAATGTTAGCAGTATGTTGACAGATTGGTAGATTTCTGCTTATCTGAGGTCGCATTCTACTTACATTTTGACATTTTATGTTAATAAATTAATAGGAGAAATCGAGTAAACCTTGCTAACAAAACTTGACATTAGATTGGTAGTCAAAAGCGAGCAGAAAGTGCGCAACACAATCTAACGATAAACTAGTAGAAGAAATAGAATATCCTTTGCTAATTTGTAAATATGTAAATTTTATTCAAATAAGGAAGCACTGCTTTCCATTCATCATGACAAACTTGTTAACTTGTAATTATTGAAAGCCTATATTGTTATTCCATTTATATTTATGTATTTTAGTACACTGAAGATTATCCAGAATTAGGATCAAAACATCTTTAATTTATATTTATTCAGATTAATAAAATTATATATACACTATCCTGTGGCCAACAGTCTTTTATTAGCATTTTTAATTCTTTGTATTTAAATTATGACATTGACTACGTTTACACTTCTCAATTTATGCCGAAGACATGATATATTGATATTAATGACTTTTAAGATTAATTGCCGTGTAAATGCTATTTTATGACAAAGTTATTGTTAAGGATGTTTAGTGCGTGTCCGCCTTCAACATTCCGATAGAGCGTCTGAGATTGGTGCACTAGTCGAGGCGCAAATGAGCGCTAAGAGAAATGCGTACGAGACAGCCAATGAGCGTGCTGGCTAATGTAATATATTCTGTGTATGCATGGCTGATCCTGGCTGAGTCCTAACTCTTAAACACACCGATCCTGTAAAATACGGAAACACATTTTTGAGTCTGGGAGACTTTTTCAACTTTGAGACACTATAACTTTGATTAAAATCAATATTTTTCTACGATTTTTTTTTTAAACAAAAGTTTAAAATCTCAAGAGTGACTACACAATCGGCATTGCCAAAAACTAATTTATTGTCAAGTCAAAGCAAAACCATTAAGCAAAAATGAGAAATTGGTTAAAAATCCACTTTTCCTTCAAAAATCTTTGCAACAAAAAACATTTAAGAACTTTCGAATACGGCGTTTTAAAGCTAAAAAGTCACATTTTCAAAATAAAATTTGGCAAAGTCAATCCTTTTAAAAAATATAAATATGTAAAATGGAGATTATGAGGTATTTTTGGGCATCTAAAAATCCATAAAAAAAAAAAAATCATATCTTTGCAACAAAAAACTTTGAAGAACTTTACAATACGGCGTTTTAAAGCTAAAGATTCATTAAAAAATTATATTATTGTCATTTTTATTAAAAAATGTACTTATTTAACAAGGCGAATATGAGGTATTTTTGATTAAATCGTGTCTAAAATTAAAAATTGATGCGTTTCATGATATATTTCGGAAAAATTCCCTTTTCTACAGCATTTTATAGTATTCCAACTTTAGATAAAGTATATGCGAGTAACATCCGCAAACCGACCTGTTCGAACGTATTTTATCCAGCTTTTTTATGTAAAATACTCTCAAAAAAGTTTTACTTACACGCTATATAGGTCGCATTGACCCTAACAAAACTTTGCTGCCGTGCCGTTCGGATCCTAATTGATCAAAAAAGTTGATGAACCATATCAATCGAAAGAGGAGATTTCAAACTTTTTTTACGTTTTGGTCCGAACCTCCTATCTTATTCCGTCTTCATATAGCAAGCGTTCAAAACTTTATATGGAGTCTCTCATACCCACTTACGTGTTTAAGGGTTAAATGACGATCGAAATGTATTTTTTGGTTCAATAAAGAAATAGCAAATAATGAAAATTCAAATCTTCCCTTTTATACAACTTATTAAGCCTCTTAGTACAATAGGTTTAATAGTTATTAAATGGATATACTAACTACGTTGTAAAATAGCGTTTACACGACATGTAATGTCAACAATTATTAACACTAATGTTATAATTTGAGCGTTTATTGAGTCATGTAAACGTAGTCATTGTTAAGCGATGATCACACTAGCAATTGCCGATTGTAATTGACGATTAGCAATTGAAATTTGACTAATTGGAACAAGGAAATATTAACTCCTTTTATTTTGTTTGGCCAAAACTCAATCTTTAATCTTCAGTCTTCAATTTTCAATTGCTAGTGTGATCACCGCTTTACTATTGAAAATCTTTAAAATTTCTATTTCTATTCTTTTTTAATTTTTATTTAAAAAAATAATAATTTTAAAAATAAAGTTGACAGGGCTCATAAATATTAAACTCGAAATAAAGATAGGCAATGAGAGTCCACGCGGTTGTTGGTGCATATATATAGAATTAATTTATTCTGACATTAATATCGAGTACAGAAAATAAAGAACGTTTCGACCTGATTTTGGGTCATCTTCAGCAAAAATACAAAATTAATGGAGAAAGCTTATTACATGGCGAATGCAATAACTCTATCCTATTCAGGTGTTAATTTAAGTGATTACACTATATTAAATTATGACAAGCATCAGTAAGTAGATTGATTATGCGTAAGTTACGACTTGTTATGTAAAAGGAGGAGATGCAAAAAATACAGTAGTTAATGCTGGTATATGGTTAAAATTCGATGTATAAAAATCTAAATCTGCAGCGTTGCCCCAAGCGTCAATAGTTCTGCTCACTGGCACGGTCCGATCAATACTGATCAAGGTTTTCAGTGTATAAAAATCAGCTTCACAACTTCCCTCCAAGTTTCAACCGTTCAGTCCGATGCCTTGTAAGATCGATTTTGTTCAAAGTTTTTTCGATTGTGAGAAGTAACAGTAAATTGTTCAAGCGGATGAAACGAATAAGTATATGTCTAGGTATGGCGACTAAGTATATGATTAAGATTACAATCTGTCTTGGATACAAGCATAGGCATGGTGCAAAAATTCCGTGTTTGCTTGTCTATTAAGACCATTCTCTTGGCGTTTAAGAGGCAACATTTCCGAAATTAAGCGTTTTCCCAGGTATCGTTTTTTGTCAAGAATTGAGATGTTGTCCCAATCAAATTCATGGCCTTTAATTATTCTATGTTTTGTAATGATTGACTGCGTGTTGATGCTCTTTTTGATGTAATTTTTGTGTTCCAAAATTCTTGTTTTCACTTGTCTGCCCATTTGTCCTACATACAATGCTTCACAATCCTTACATGAAATCTTGTAAACAACGTTTTTATTATACAATTTAGGAAGACTGTCCTTTTGCGCTTTGATAACTGTCTCTAGTTTATTGAGACTGAAGTACAGACAATTTTGTATCAAGATCCTTTGTAATGTTCTTAAACTTATGTGATACCGAATGTATATATGGTACAGTAAAGCAGCTAATACTTTTTTCAATGACATTTCCGTTATTATCAATCGGAGTTGATTTTTGCTGTTTATATTTTTTGAAAAGGTACTCAAATCTAAAATTCATAGTATTAAAAATGAAACCGTTGGAATAATCATTATCAAACAAAACCTCAATGACCAATCTTAAATTATCTTGTTGAAATTTAAGGTGTGATAAAAAGGCCCTATCCATCATGCCTATGATTGTACTTCTCTTTTGAGAAAGTGGGTGCTATGATAGAAAATTGATATATCTTTCAGAGAAAGTGGGCTTGTGATATCAATTGAAAATTAACTTTGTGTGACTTTTTATTAGCGTTACATCGAGGAATTTAACCCCACCCTTTTTTAAAGTGATTTGTAATCTCGGATAGAAGGCGTTAAAATTATTTAAAACAAACTCTTCTGAGAGGCGTGGCATTGTCATGGCTATGTCATTCATGTATCTTAAGTAAAAAGGAGGAACAAAGCCCACTCTTTCTAATGTCCACTTCTCCAAATCTCGCATGATAAGCTCCGCAGTAATCGGTAAGAGGGGTGAGCCAAATGGGTGTCCCAAAATTCTGTTTATAGAAAACATTGTTAAATAAAAAGTAAGTGAAATCTAAAACCATTTTCAAAGCCTCTATAAATTCTTCCTTAGCTATATTGCATTTTTCAGAAATGTTATTCCAGCGTTTCAATACATATTGACAGTCATGTCAATAGGAATGTTAGTGAATAAAAAGACAACGTCGAGTGAAATTAGAACATGATCTGCATCAGTAGTAGTGTTCCTCAACTTGTTAATAAGTTCAAAATTGTTCTCAATGTGACTAAAGGTATTCCGTACATTAGAAATCAATTTATGTAAAAACGAAGCCAAAGAATACAGTGGACTGTCAATAGATAAAACAATTAATCTGAAAGGGTAACTTGGCTTGTGAATTTTGGGAAACTCATAGGCTCTCGATGCTGTCGCTGCAATACAATTTTTTGTACGTGTTCAAACATTTAAATTCTTTTTTCTTCCATTTTGACAGCAGAATGTTTAGATTTTTGATTATTTTGTTACTTGAATCCTTTCTGATAACTGTGTGTTTTCATCGCGCAGCATTTCCGTGATCTTGTTAATATAATCATTCTGATCCAAAGCTACAGTAACGTTACTCTTGTCAGCGCAAGTGAAAATGATGTTTGGGTTATCTTTAACAAATAATTTGCATGACTTGACCAATCTATTAATTTCCAACTCCGTGTTGTCCTTCAAAGGTCTTTGGTGTTGGAGACTTTTGATAATGGGAATCATGCGGTTTCTAATGTTCAATTGATCTTCAAGGGCAAATTTGTATAAGTTGCTTTTAATGTTTTTAATAAATTCAATAGTCCCTTGCCCCACATTTTGTAATGAGAGAGAAAAATTGTCACCTAGTTGCAAGAGGCATTGAACATCATGGGGAATCGTGCATGAGGTTAAGTTCATAAACCACTTGTTTTTCAAAGTGTTTAATAAGAAACCAAAATTATTAGTCATAAATGAATCGGGCATCAATTCTACTTTAACCCTTTAGTGTCAAAAGTGCAATCGTCGTAATTCTGAGCAATTGTATGATAAGCAATAAAGTGTTATTACCGTGATTAATTTCTCCGAAATAGCTGATTGGTTTAATCTTTTTGTCCAAAATTCTTGTGTGCTTTAGAATAAGCCAAACTCATTTTTCTCTCCATCCTCTCTCTTTCACAATAATTTTAAATAGTTTTAAATAAATAATTTTAAATTTAAGATATTAGAAAGTCAATGTCAGTCATAGTGGTTTTTAGTGCCAAATAATTTCTAATTTTTACAACTTTTATTTCTAATTATTCAAACTGCGCGCCGCATATTCGTCGGACTTAAAACACAATCATAAAGCTGGAATATGTAATATTAATGCTTTAGAAGCATATATAAGATCTTCTCTCCCCAGAAAAACTGTAAAGAGTTTTATTGGGAAAACGATAACTTTGGGTGGAATAAATTAGAGATTGTAAAAATTAAAAATTATTATTCGGCACTAAGAACCGTTATAACTGACATAGGCTTTCTAATATCTTGTGTTTTAATTTGCTTAGTTCCATATGATTTATTATTACTAATTTTAAATTGTTTTATTAATAAAAATTATATCATTAAGGATTATATTAATTAAGAAACACAGTAGAGTAGCTCGCGCTAAATAAACGCATAGCGTGAGAGTGCTTTGTGTATTATACGCAAGCCAATGAGTTGCAAATATTTGAAATTATCGGATTTCTTCTCAATAACGATTAAACTAACTAAATTCAATTTTATAAATCAGCTTGATAATTTGGATTAAAATTATTTGATAAGTATGAAAATTTTGTATCCGATTTATTATTAAAATTCAAACAGTAATTTGGCAATCAAAACTTTTTTATTAATCAATGGCATTCTTTATTAATTAATGGTAAAATCGCCGTGGTCTATAATCTTATTCCAACATTTTGATAGCATATGGATTACCCGTTATACGAGGGCAAATCCATAAGTACCTGTATTAATAATGAAAACGCAAGTTTTTTTACAAAATTTTTTTTTAATTTTTAAACGTAATTGCTTTTTAGAAGGATACACTTGTCCTAACGCCCCTGCAATTTTTTAACCCCTCCGAAAAATACAATTTGTTGAACTTTGCAAAGTAGGCCTCTATTTCAACAATGATTTCTTCATTTGATGTGAATTTCTTTCCACTGAGCCATTTTTTCAAGTTTGAAAACAAGAAGTCACAGGAGGCCAAATGCGTAGAGTATTGTGGATGTGACAGCAATTAGTAACGCAATTCGATTAATTTGGCTGTGGCGACTACGCCGGTGCATTGTTGTAGTGCACCATTGTTTTCGCCAAATAAGGCCATTTTTTTCAATTCAACATCGAAACGACCCAATAAATCAGCATAGTACTGCTCTGTAATAAGTTTTTTCTTTTTTCAAATAATCAATGAAGATAACGCCTTGCGCAAAAAAAAAAACAGTGATCATCACTTTTCCGGCCAACAGGACGTCTTGGCCTTCTTCAGAGCACGTTTGTCGGGTGAAGTCCATTGTTTTGACTGTTCCTTTGTCTTCTAGTGTATAGTGAATCCATGTTTTATCAACGGTTACGCTCTTCGTGAAAAGTGCCAGTGATATTATCATTTAGATTAGTGAAATCATTTGGACTAATAAAATTATATGGACTCAATAATACTATCATTAACCACAACAAATGGTTTTATTATTTTGAGGTATTTAATAGAAAAATTCTCCTGTCAGCGGTAAAATAGTTTATCAGTGGATACTCCAATAAGAATATCATTCAATCAATAGTATATTAATTATCATTGGATATTTAACAATAGGAATACTATTCGACCAGTATTATACACGGTGTTCCCGGGTTAAATAGCTTACTTAAAATATGAATTCAGGATCTCAAAACAAACAAATGGGGTAGAAAATAGAATCCAATTAAAATATTGCTCATTATTCCTAACCATACATTACATTAAAAATCGTGTTAGAAATGCATGGTGTTCATGAATTGCTCGAAAATTCTCATGTGAACAAACATGACTATTTCTTTGATTGAGAATACCTTACCTGGTAAATATGGCCTCATTTGTCCACAAAATGTTTTGTGAAAATTGTGGATCGTTATCCGTTTGATTAAAAACCAATCGCAAAATGCTCTTTTGCGCATATCAATCGGTAATAAATGCTGGACATGTTGAAGTGTTGGTATGGATAATATCCATTGGCTTTAAGTGTCTTCCATGTCACTGTGGGTGCAATTCTAAACGCAGAACCAGATCTTTGGGTATTTGTTGATGGATTTTGATCGAAATGCTGCAATATCATGGCTGTTCTTCCTTCATTTTGCAGTGATGCAAAAACTCCATCGGTCCGGGGAACTATGTTAAATGACTCAGTTTCCTTCAGTTGTTGAAATGTTAAAGAGAATATTGATTTATACGGCAATCTTCTGTTTGGAAATTGCGCGGCATACGATGGGCAGCGTTAACATTTCCATCACAAAACCCATATAAATATATCATCAGCATATTCACTATTAGAATATGTACGAGGCATGATTATAAGTTTAAGGTGAATGTTCCAATTAATAACCATGTCTTAGTTAATGACTAAGCATATATTTTATTAAAATTGCAAGAAAATTTTGCATTGTATATCACCAGTATTAACTTTTAACGTTCTAATTTCAGAATAGTACTGTATAACTAATTTAGAATAGTAATGTATATATGAGTTTTTATCAATTTTTTCTTTTATTTTACTAGTTTAAGCATATCTAATGCGAGCACATGTCATTCAAGGCGCCAGTGTAACGTTGGCTTTTAAGATACGCAAAATTCATGATGCACATGCGTCAATTAATGATTGGATTTAAATTATATATTTAATCAAAAATAATGATAAAAGAGATCACTTATGTTATTTGGACGTAGAAGAAGTTAACAGTAAATGCAAATGTATTACATTGCTATTTAAAAATAAAATAATTGTGGTGGTTACTAATATGTAGTAAAAAACGTATGTGTCAAAATAGTGACCGACTAGATAAAATAGTTTGAATTAATGTGATTTTTTTATTGCTTCAGGAAATAATTTTGTGTTATTATTAAATTTTAAAATTAGAAAATAAATACAAAGTTCAAGGCTCCTAAAGAATAATAATTCCAATTTAGACACAAAGAGCTTCAGGCAGAGCTTCAGGCAAAGCTTTGTGCAGAGTATTGTGCATTAATAAAAAATAAATACAAATGTAAATAGAGTAAACGTTTTGACTGTTTAATAACTAGTCCTCTTCAGTACAATGTTTGAATCTATAAAATCGAAACAATTAAATAGCAAATCATATCACAAACTTAACGCAACATAAATCAATAAATTAAGATCTTACCGGATATATCTGTAATGTCAGCTTACGCAACGTACCACATAAAAACACGTCTATCAAGCTAGCAGAACAAAGTTGTTAAAAAAGAAAAACAACAGCATGAGAATTAGGTGCTTTTTAGGTGCTAATTAGGTGCTCTATTTAAAAATTAGGTGCTCTTCTTATTTTCTGGAAATTTAAATTATAAGGTTGTACTGCCAGCTTGACGTAAGCTAGCAGCACACCCAACGAATATCATTGAAACAAGAGACCAAAATAAATAAAAAGGGTTGAATAATTAGGCGCTTTTTAGGTACTTTCAAACGACAAAACTCGCGGTGACGTATCTCCACCCCTACGCGATCTCCACCCCTTCGCCCAAAAACAGTCCTTGACAGTATTGGAATCAAGAGAAAAGTGCTATAAATAATTGAAATAAAACACTAATTGATACACAGAAAATAAGTATAAATTAAGTGCTTTATAAATATACTAGCAGAGAATTAAGTGCTTCCCCCCTTAGGCGAAAATCCACCCCTGGGGCTGGTGACGCCAAGAGAGAAGTACTTTAAATAATAATACAAAAAATTTATAAAATACGCATTAACTACACGTAAATTAGGTGCTTTTAAGATATACTACCCGCGAATTAAGTGTTTCCCCCCTTAGGCGAAAATCCAGCCCTGAGGTTGGTGACGCCAAGAGAGAAGTACTTTCAATAATGATACAAAAAACTTATAAAATACACATTAACTACGCGTAAATTAGGTGCTTTTAAGATATGCTACTCGCGAATGAAGTGCTTCCTCCCTTAAGCGAAAATCCACCCCTGGGGCTGGTGACGCCAAGAGAGAAGTACTTTAAATAATAATAATAAAAAATTTATAAAATACGCATTAACTACGCGTAAATTAGGTGCTTTTAAGATATACTACTCGCGAGTTAAGTGCTCTCCCCCCCCTTAGGTGAAAATCAACCACCACAGTAGGTTCTTCATACTAGCTTTCAAAATTAATATAAAAATGTTTTTGCCCGTAAAAGTAATAAGATGTTTTAGAAGTCTATCACTGCCGAATTAAGGTATTTATATATTATCTTACAAATTAAGTGTTTCAATCCTGACAATCAGCTAAAAGTTATTAACTTTTTAACTTTTTGTTTAACTTTTTAACTAGTTACTATCCGAGCCTGATAAAGAGGTATTAGAAATATCAGATAACAGTGGTGACTGTCAGCCTGAAAACGAATGTGTAGATTTTGAAAAGAATTCTCTACCAGCATACCCTCTTTGCTCAAAAGGAAACGAACCTGGAGGCGCTCATACGTGCACGGTATATATTAAAACTACATATGTAATATTGCTTAAAATGACAGTGTCACCTTCCAAAAACCTTATAACAAACAATATATAAGTATTGGAAAAACCAAGTATCATAAATAAAGAAATCAAATATAATAATTAGTATTACAAAGCCTGTATAGTTTTATCTTAAATTATTTTTTATTTTATATTATTTTTCATACAATACTTTAATTCATTCCTTAATTTACAAAAAAAATTTTGAGTAATTGGCTTGTTAGTCCAAAGAAATTGTCTCGTTAGTATGATATCAAAAGAAATATTCTCAAAATAAAATAAAATATGAGAGAATAAAATTACTTAAACCTCCAAAATATTTTGGCAGGTAAACGCAAATTGTTCACTGGTATTATACGTATTTTTAATGAAGTTAAAGTATTTTTTAATTAACCTAAATGTTTCATAATTATTACTGATGTAAAAGATCAAAACATTATTGACATTTTTATTTGTATGTTCATAATATTTGTATCTTTATATAAAGTAATAACTAAAAACTTAGTATGAGGCAATGCGAGGGACATCAGTTACATTAGTTTCATACTGGATTTTATGTACTCAATTCATTTAGTGTACAAATTTATATATATGTACTATGCCTATATAAGGTGATAAAATGTAAGAATGATATATTTGTATTATATGTTACTATAGGTATGTGGAAAGCCTGTCCATGCATTGGATTTCTGTTCAGTGCCTGTTGATGGTGAAAATGAGGGCTATGGTCAGAAGCGTTTGTGCTTGCAATGCCATACTCAAGAAAATGTGAATGACATTATCGCCTCACAAGATTTTGAAGATTGGGGTGGTCAAATTTCAGCTGCACAAAAACCAAATAAGCCGAAAGGTACATATCTGAAAAATAGTTATGCACAGAATGCACTTCTGTTGCATTCAAAATTTATAGACGTACCCATTATAAAGAATGGCGGAGATGTGCAGCTGAAAGGCGTAAAAAATAAGCAGGTGGTGATAACGTTGCAAAACACGTGCAGTTTTGATAGCTTTTTCCAACTGTTCTTGTGCGCATCATTTGATTATAAAAAATTCGCTGATGAACTTGCCAGTCATCAATGCAATAATTTCTTTAAAATGGTGATGTACGTGAACAAGAAAGGCATCAACAAATCAACATATAAGCAAAGGTGCAATATTCTATGTGAAATATTGGAAAAGACTGAACCAAAATTAGGCTGTTCGTCACTGTTGTGCAATACAACAATTGGGCATATTAGTCGCCAAATTTTAAAGAATTACAACCCCACGTTTATAGAGCGAAATATATGTGATCAAATTTGCACCAATAAGCAACGCACATTCGCGGTACTACACTGAGAAAAAGGTTTCTTTATGCCAATTAAATATATTTGGTTGACACTTTTGTAAAATATTTATTTCAAGCAAACGAATTATATTTAATATAAATGAACGTTTTGTTGGTATTGCTAATTTACTTTATCATTCATATTTGTGTCAACTCGGCGATATAGTTGACATGATTTATTTCATACAAATGTGTGAGATGTTGGATCAAATAAAGTTCGTTCTTTTGAGTGAAACGAATGCGATTTGTTGAGTCAACTCTATATTTCTTAATAGATAAGAAATCTTGTTTTGTTTCGTGCTCGGTTCCGTGAGTCTCGCGCGTAATCCTGCCAGTGCACGGCGCGCGCCTCGATCTGCTTTTCCCGCCGGTTTCGCAGAGTACGCATGGCGTCATAATCTACCGAATTTCGCGAGTGCCGTGAGATCGTGATTGAGAATATTTGTGAAGTTGAAGGTAACCCTCCGTCGTCGAGGTCGAGGAGTCGCGTAGCGGGTGTGTATGTGTGTGCACGTGTGTCGCGCGGATTCGCACGCCAGGACGATCGATAAGCCGTCCGTCGTCAGGATCGCGTCTTCCGGGGAACAAGACGCGGATCGTCGGGAAGCCCGGCACGTGCCGGCACCGTTCCCTCGAGCCTATACAAGCCGGCGAAAACCTAACCTGCAAAGGCAACTGACGCTTCGAGCCTAATGATGGAAGATTTTTTGTGCGATCTATTGTCACCGTCCAAAGAGGACATTTTAAGGAGATTACAGGGTGAGTACAAAACGCAATGCATGAACAGTTGAGCGTGTGCCTCGCCGCATTAGCAATTCTCGCACAAAAAAACAGGTTACCTTTTCGCATATATCGCGCATTTGTTTTAGATAGTTTGTGTGACACACGTTTTCTTTTTCATCTGTGGGCACACGTGCGAGATGCCTTAAGGTCCTTGCACAATGCGAGAGAATAGCGATAGCGAAAGAGAATAAATATAAATATTGATTTCACAGCTCCTGATTGGTTCGCAGATATTTTCCGCAGTTTTTGATTGGTTGAACATTTCTATCGTTATTCTTGTTGCTATTCTCTCGCATTGTGCAAGGACCTTTAGGGTCGATTCAGACACAACCGTGCCGTACCAGTACCGTATAATATCCGTATCGTTAACATTAGACAAGGGGGGAGACACATTAGACAAGGATGGAGACAATAGGAATCCTTGTCTAATGTTTCTGTCCGTGATACGGTACGGGTACGGCATGGCTGTGTCTGAATCAACCTTTAAGGTTGATTCACACTATACGGCACGGACCGTCACGTTCCGACAACGACACGTACGTTCACGTACGTTAGACAAGGATGGAGACAATAGGTATCCTTGTCTAACGTATGTGTCGTTGTCGGAACGTGACGGTCCGTGCCGTATAGTGTAAATTAACCTTTATTCGGCTCAATTGAAATTAGGCACGCTCGCCTTCCGCTTTTGAAAGCTATGCCAGATTCAATGAAAAAAGCCGTCCTTCTCGCATACTTGGATCACATGCTCACATGGATCACGTGCTTGCACAATGCGTAGCAAGCGTGCAAGCACTATATTATTTTTACCTGAAAAGCTCCGATTGTTTTAAACAATTCAGAGAGAGAGAGAGAGAGAGAGAGAGAAAGAGCGACAAATAAAAGAAAAGCTCTGGAATGTTCGGGAAAAAAATGAAAGAGCAAATGCTCGATACCTTACTGAAAATAATGTTTGTTGTTAACTATAGATTTGCCGTTATATATTATTTTGAATTTTGATGGTTCGTTATTCGTTCCGTCAATTTATTTGTTGTTTATTTTGTATTATTACTCTTCATTGATTTCTTGAATAATCTTTTTATTCGACTTGAAATTAATTTAATTATTACTTTCTTGATTTAAGACAATTATTAACTGACTAAATAACGTTCGCATACTGTAATAATTTCACATTTTTCTAATTATTAAGTTCATTCGATTTAATTTTGAATTTGCCCAATGCTTAACCTATCATGTATTTTGAATAATACATTTTAATAATTTGGTTTCCATATAATTAAATAAGAAAAATGGTCAATTTTTCTTTGTCCATTAATGTTTTTAAAATTACCGACTTGATTATCGTAGAATTCGATCATCGTATGTACCAAATGTCGCAATTAACGTTTTTCAATCAACTTTAATTTAATTGTTTATCCGATTTTGCAGCTGATTTCTGAGATGAATTTTTCACCTGATTCATTACCGATTTATCAGCTGATACATCACCTGTTAAATCACCTGTTACATGACCTGATTATTTTCAGTAGGGACATTTCTTGAGTGCCTCATTGTTTAAATTTGTTGTACTTACATACGTTTTGTTATTAATTTTATTCTACAGATAATGACATAACCGACATGAAGACTCTGGGAGAAATAATTACCGGCCACGTTGACTTCAAAGAATTAATTCCCAGCATGGGGTTAAGACTTAAAATCAAATCAAAATATATGAGCATGACAAATGTATGGTGATGGTTCTTATCGTATAATTAAAGCATATTCTTTCCTTCTATTTGATCGTTGTTCAATATTTCAAAGTTCTTCAAGTTTTGTAGCTTGTTTTTTTACTTCTGTGTTGTTTCGGTATAACTTGTTTTTATTGTTTAAGTATATTCTTAGTATTGTACGTAGTGTAGCAGATTTATTGACTTTAAAAGTAATGTGAATATTTCGATGAGAAAATTTTTTACGTTTGTCCGTAAAGCGTATAATAACAGTAAAAATAAATTTAAAACAATTATTGAAATGTTGACCTAATTTAACCTAAAATCACTTCCAAATACCTATTTCGTACTTCTGATATTTACAAAATGCCTTTATATGGTCGTACTAGTGTGTGTCATTTTGGAGCAACTTTTTTTTTATTTCACGAATAGCATACTTGCATTTATACTTTACTTTAAACCTTAATATCGTCTAAATGGTTATATTTATAAAAAAAATATAAGAGACCTTTTTTGTAGATCGTTAAATTTTCTACAAAAATATGTATTGATTATTTCATAATTTTTGATAGTTGATATGATACAAAATTCATAAGAAGCAAAAACAAGTTTTATAAAATTTATCAAACTTTAACTTTGAATATCTTTTGAACAGTTAAATTTATGAAAAAATGATAAGAGATCTTTTTTGTAGAGCAGTAAATTTACAACAGAAAATCTATATGGCGCAATGCTGTATTACTGTTTGTTAGATAGTTATACAATTTTTTCTATCTTACTAAATGAAAAATAAAAAATCGCGATGAGCGACCTGTTAATATTAATATTAAGGGCTAAAAATTTAACAGGTATCTTATTTTACCTTCCTGCAAGTATATATGCTATTCGTGAAATGAAAAAAAAAAGTTGCTCCAAAATGACACACCCTAGATTCTACTCTAATAATAGTATTATATTTGTAACTATTTTTATGATGTATTCATAGGTTAAATTTCCAAGTGTCAAAAATCAACAAGAAGAACCCGTAATCGCCGGAATTGTCAACGCTGACGGATCCGTTTTATCGGATACTGATGCAGTGCACCTGGATGTACACAGCCAAATTACCGATTCACTACATACAAATATTGTTGAACCACCACAGTTATTGCAGGACGATAAAGTTGTTACTGAGAGTCGTAATAAAGAAAGCGCGGAATCAGCTGAGACATTCAATTTACAAGACACAGATCTGGTCACAAAAAAAAGAAAATTAAACCGGGGTGTAGACTTTGACGTAAAAGAAATATTGGAAAAAGATGCAACGGGACGAGCGGTACTAAACATTTATAACAACACGAGGGACTTATCAACAAAATGTCAAAGTTATGTATGTGACATCATTGTCACACATGCTTTGAACAACTGCATAACGTAAGCAAAAACTTATAATGTATAAATCAATGTTTATAATTAAGAAATATATTTTTAAATTGTACTTATAATAATGTCTAATATTTAGCTTTAAAAAACGTGAAAACCTAAAAATGTATTTGTTAAAAGTTTTTCAAACTATTTTATGAGCATCAATTTTTCAGAAATCTTCGAAACGAGGATTTTGACGCTATTGCTGATAATATCGTTCACGTATTTCCGGAAGAATGTAAAGAAACATATTATGTTCCTCCTGTGTCTAAAAGAGATTCTTCAAACCAAAAATCGAAAGTTGCTAAAGGGAAGTTGGTGGATAAATACCGGAATAAAATTTCATTTTTACGAGAAGCGAAAATAAATGTAACAAGCGACGTAATACCTGAGGCAGCTACTTGCATGTCGTCGGAAGCGCATCAGGGTACAGATACATCATGTTCAGATACATTAATGTTTTTAGTGGTTAGTGGTTTTTATGTATATTACTTTTATGTGTCTTTAACAATTTTCAGAAAACAGTAAATTATGGCTAATCCACAATAGAGCACCGTGGGCTGACGTCATAAACCATTGGAATACTTCGTATACATTGCGACTGGTAAATTGCATGAACAAGAAAACTCTTCATGACCTGTTAGAAGAATGGCCAATTCTATTAACGGAGAACAGTTACTTGCTAGTGCGTATAAAACAGTTTCTTTTATAATTTTTGTTTCATTGGTCGCAATATAATTCAAAAAAACCGGACTGTTTAACGTTTAAAGATATAATACAAACATAAATGATTAATTCCGTAGATTGAACAGGATTTTTGCCAAAAATATAAAGAGCAAGATCAACTCTTGATACGCAAGTGGAATGATTATTTTAACGCCGTACTATCTTTAAATAGGAAATATCTTAGTCAATCAGATGAATTACTCTTGGAGGTCCTGAAGAATGGAAACCTAACTCAGAGTTAGTACCTAAATAAGATCGGGCCCATATTTGTGTGCAATGTATATTTACTTATTTATATGCATTGTATTTTATTTGCAGATTCTCAGAATTTTATTCAAATTTCCCTTCTCGCGGCATTAGTACCGCCGAAATCTAACAAAATTTCCATTAAAAAACAGGGAAGGAGAACCTATTGGAAGCCTTCCACCGTTGAAAGTAGGGAAGGAATTATTTTACTTGTCACGGTAATAAAAATAAAAATAATAATTATTACGATTATAATAACAATAATAAAACAATAACAATTATTATATACTGGCAATTCAAGAGTAACATTAATAGTATAATAGCGCCATTAGTAATGATGTAATTAATAATAATATAGTTAATTTTTATTAATTATAAAAGAATTGTAATTAATATTATGACATAAAGTATAGTAATATTTAAATATAAATTATTATGTGTAGGTTCCCGGAGATATTCAAGAGGTTGTACGGCAAAGAACTGAAAAATTATATCAATTCGGGCAGACGGTTCAGCCATTCGTAGTAGTTGTTGGGGCAGAAGTAACTTCTATCGAGAAAGTCTATCTGTGCATCGATGAACGACTTATAGAAATACCTTCTGTGTTAAAAGCCCTGGACGTGGCGTTCAAAACGTTTATTTCATACAACGTACGGTAGCCACTAGAAAGTAACCACTTGTGGTACCTACTACAATGGGGTGTTTATGGTATTGAAACCGCTTTCGACGACAAAATACCGTCAATTTGCAATTTAGTTAACAAATTAAAAAAACAAGTATAAGGAACGTGAATAACAGCAGCATGAAAATATTTCGGTTAATAAAGCACTTATAATAATATTTATAATATACTTATAATAATACTTATAATACTTATAATAATACTTATAATATACTTATAATAATACTTATAATATACTTATAATATACTTACTTATAATAATAATAAAGCATTACTTATAATAAAAAATTATGGATTGCAAAATTTGTGGGCTAATTATTCGCGGGGAGAGCCAACAGTTATTAGGTCATATAAAATGTTTGCACCCGATGGAAAATGAATATACGTGTATCCATAAAAAATGCATGCGCAAATTCGTAACTGTTTCTTCATTAAAAAAACATGTCCGCATATGCACATTTAATCTCGGCAGTACAAGCAATGTAAATAATACTCACCACGATATCGTTTCAAATAGCCCTTCCGAAACTTTTGGCTATTTGCAATCTTGCAGTACGGATGCACAGTCTAATGCTATTGAATCTCCAAAATCACTCGAGACTGGCATACATGAATCGATATTAAAATTTATTGGGAATTTATATAGTGAATCATCAATTGCAAAATCTACGGTTCAAAAAATTACGGATCAATTGTCGGAAACTGTAAATGATGTCCTACAGGAAGTTAAACAGAAAGTACAGAAGGTGTTACCAATAGAATTTCATGTACAAGTTAAGGATTGTTTTGACGTATCGTTTCTCAGGGATTTGAATACAGAGTATAACCGAATATGCTATTTGAAAAAATGCAAACATTTTATATCACCGGAATCATTTATTATTGGAGAGATGTCAAATAATAAAATAGAAAATGGAAAAAGTGTTTTAAAAATGACAAAATGTGAAGGTCAAATCGTACCAATGCGGAAAGTTTTGAAGTCATTTTTAGAATTGCCAAACGAAACTATAACAGCCTATATTGAGAAAGAATCTTCTTGCACAGATGGAAATTATTCAAATTTATTTCACGGTTTTCTTTGGAAAAATATAAAAAGTAATTTCCAGAATAAAATATTGATCCCCTTGTTTGTATATTATGATGATTTCGAAACAGGAAATCCGATGTCGTCTTCAGCCGGTATCCACAAAGTTGGTGGAATGTATTATTCTGTTGCAGCAATACCTTCCGCATTTTCGTCAACTTTAGACAATATACATCTCGGTCAATTAATTTATAGTTCTGACCGATCAAATTTTGGAAATGAGAAATGCTTTTATCCAATTATACAAGAATTAAAATTTCTTAGCGAGACAGGCATTTTGGTTTCCATAAACGGTCAGGAAAATCGCGTATACTTTACAATGTTTGGGTTACTTGGTGATAATTTAGGATTAAACGGTCTTCTCGGTTTTACCGAGAGTTTTTCAGCACAGTATTTTTGCCGAATATGTCGTGCATCGAAAACTGAAACTTCCCAACAATATATAGAGTGTGCCGATTATTTAAGAAATACAGAAAATTACGAAGCTGATGTGATTAATTTAACTGGTGGCGTTAAAGAACGATGCATTTTTAATCAAATACCGAATTTTCATAATGTGATAAATTTAACGTGCGATATTATGCATGACCTTTTTGAAGGGGTGTGTAGATATGACATGGCAGAAATTATTGGCCACATTATTGAAATGAAATATATTTCATTAGACCAATTAAATGATAGATTACAGTATTTTATTCACACCGATGTTGATAAAGGGAATAAAATATCTTCGATAAATTCTAGGCACATTAAGGTTGCCTTATTACGACTTCTGCAGAAATGTCGTATTTAATTTGTTACTTCGGAATGATCGTCAGTGACGTAATTCCTGAAGACGACGAGGTCTGGATTTTATACCAAACATTATACGATATTGTCAATATAGTTACAAGTAGAATTATTTCAGAAAAAGAAATCACACATTTACAGCAATTGATTAAAGAGCACAATAAGTTATATATGACGTTATTTAATAAAACACTAAAACCGAAATATCATTTCTTAATCCATTATCCAAACATTATTCGTCTCATGGGCTCTTTAAAAAATTTATCTTTTATCCGCTTTGAAGCGTATCACAAAATATGTAAGACATATGCCCGAATTGTAGCTTCACGCAGAAACCTATTGTTAACATTATCCACAAAACTGCAATTACAATTTAGCTATCGATTATTAACTAAAAAAGGCTTCACTACATCGGTAAATGTAGGTCGCACTATTGGGAGATTGCCTTATTATTTAAAACCTGAAATACTCTCAAAAGTTTGTTCGGAAGAAGATTACGAAGTATCATGGATACAAATTAATGGAAAAATGTATAAATCAAATTACAATATACGTTTAGGCATAAACGATGACGATAATCCAGTATTTGCAACAATTGTATCCGTAATAATATCTTATAATAATAATAGCGTTTATTTCACGTATAAGATTTGTGATACACTAGGTTTAAATAGTCATGCTAAAGCATACGAAATTAGATTACAAGGACACGAAATTAAGAAAATTCAAGTGTACAAAATTGACGAAAACTACAACAATGTACCACCCGTATATGCAGCGCATACGACATCCGGCGGTCGCTGCATGATTTCCACCAGACATTAATATCATGTATATTATATAAAACAATATTTAAATAAAAAAACATTTCAAAATAGTTCATGTGTTCTCAATAAAATGTATACATTCAATTACATGTTCAACATTTTAGGTCATCATATATACACTTTATAATGCATGCTTATATATATATATATATAATTACAAACGTCGAGACGCGGATTTCCAGCAAAATGAAATTATTTACTATTAAAAATATTTAATTGATGCAAAAAGATATTATTTTGTGCCAAATTCGAATTTCTTACCTAATAATAAATCTTCCGTTAATGTAACAAAATATACTTTTGTGCCAAAATTATATTCTTTAAGTATTAAGAAATATTCAATGATGCAAAAAGATATTCGTTCGTGCCAAAATTATATTCCTTAACTGTTAAGAAATATTCAATTGATGCAAAAAGATATTCGTTCGTGCCAAAATTATATTCCTTAACTGTTAAGAAATATTCAATTGATGCAAAAAAGATATTCGTTCGTGCCAAAATCAGATTCATTAACTATTAAAGTACGTTAATTTGGGACAACAGAATATTCACTATTATCACAAACCAACGATTGCATTGATTCAACAAAATATTCGATTCGCCGTATCCAACCATGCCATTTATTATCTGTTAACGAGTTTTATTTGGTCCAAGGAAACCTTTTTCTCAGTGTATCTATACGATTGGCATCATTAATGCACAAATCTTTTAATGAGGAAATCGTAGAAGATATTTGCTTACATTCTCAAAGAAAATGTGAAACCGCAGGATGTGCTAGATTCGTGACAAAAGAACTAAGCTTACAAGGTAATAAATCATTAAATAGAAGTTAAAACATTATTATCAAAATGTGTGTATCTGTAAATTCCACTAGTACCTTTTTAATTCTATTAACCACAATCGATTTACTATTAAATTTTAACTAAAAGAACACATTGAATTGTACTTATTCCTATAATAGAAAGTAGTTCCTATAATAGAAAGAGTAGTTATTCCTATAATAGAAAGTTATTCATTTAAACTTAAAACCAATTTTTTTTCACATATCTAGGCGAGTATATATTATTTGAAATATACAGCGATGAATTGGAGAATAGTGAAATATTGCTCAAAAGATTACCAACGACGTTATTGTTGTCAATAACAAATTATGAATACAAGCTCCATGGCATAGTGGCAATGAAATTGCCAGCAATTACCACCCGCAGAAGTAATGACGAAATTATAGGGCATTACACTGCCATATGTTACAGGTAAGGAACCTGGCTAGAATATGATGACACGGCCAAATCAACTAAAAAATTAAATAACCAAAAAAAATTCTCTCCACATTTAATAATGTATGTCAAAAATAAGATAAAGGATATTTAAAAACTTATCATTGCTTATTATAAAACCCTATATATTAAATCCCTAAAAATATTAATAAAGAATTAAACTGGCGTTCAGAACTTATCTAGATCAAGACATGAGATTTTCGACTCAGGATTGAAACACTTAATTTGTAAGATAATATATAAATACCTTAATTCGGCAGTGATAGACTTCTAAAACATCTTATTACTTGAGATTTTACGGGCGAAAACATTTTTATATTAATTTTGAAAGCTAGTATGAAGAACCTACTGTGGTTGTTGATTTTCACCTAAGGGGGGGGGGGGCACATAACTCGCGAGTAGTACATCTTAAAAGCACCTAATTTACGCGCAGTTAATACGTATTTTATAAGTTTTTTGTATCATTATTTAAAGTACTTCTCCCTTGGCGTTACCAACCTCAGGGGTGGATTTTCGTCTAAGGGGGGAAGCACTTAATTCGCGAGTAGTATATCTTAAAAGCACCTGATTTACGCGTAGTTAATGCGTATTTTATAAATTTTTTGTAATATTATTTAAAATACTTCTCTCTTGGCGTCACCAGCCTCAGGGGTGGATTTTTGCCTAAGAGAGGGAACACTTAATTCTCTGCTAGTATATTTATAAAGCACTTAATTTATACTTATTTTCTGTGTATCAATTAGTTTTTTATTTCAATTATTTATAGCACTTTTCTCTTGATTCCAATACTGTTAAGGGCTGTTTTTGGGCGAAGGGGTGGAGATACGTCATCGCGAGTTTTGTCGTTTAAAAGCACCTAAAAAGCACCTAATTATTCAACCCTTTTTATTTATTTTGGGCTCTTGCTTCAATGATATTCGGGTGTGCTGCTAGCTTACGTCAAGCTGGCAGTACAACCTTATAATTTAAATTTCCAGAAAATAAGAAGAGCACCTAATTTTTAAATAGAGCACCTAATTAGCATCTAAAAAGCACCTAATTCTCATGCTGTTGTTTTTCATTTTTGACAACTTTGTTCTGCTAGCTTGATAGACGTCATAAAAACAGCTTAACAAAAAGTGTCGTAAAGCGACTTAGTCCGAGATGTATTTTCGAGGAACGAGCGAAGGGATATCGTTTTCGGAATATGAGTCTGAGTAAGCCCGTACAAAAAAAAAGAAAAAAGACAACAATATTCAATGTCAGAATGTAAAAAAATTAAATAAATAAATAAATACAGATAAAAATAATAATAAATATAATAGATAAAAACTGTACAAATCAAGATAATAAAATTGTAAGAAGAAAAAAAACTAACGTAAAGTCAAAATATAATAAGAAATAATAAATAAAAAGCTATACAAGTTAAATAATAAAATTATAAAATAGAATAGATAACATGGAAAGAATAGTATAGATCATACCTATGAATCCCGAAAACTATATCCTAAATGATGCTGGTACGAATGTACATCACAGAGTGTTGTGAAACGAATAAGGTGAGAGAATGGTCGAAACAGAACGATATAAGTATGAAAAGGGAGAGGGAGGGCGGAGGATTGGACGTTAAGGAGAGGAAATACGATCGAGAATAGGAAGATACGCGTCAGAAAGCAGTTCGGTATCACATTGTTTGTTGAGTCTTTTTTGTTGTTTCTTTATGTGTAACATTTCAGATATCGATCTTTTTTTAAGAGATGGTTCTTTATCTAAAATTTCTATATTATCCCAGTCAAAATTATAATTGTTTTTGATGTAATGTTTCGTAATAACCGAAGGAGAACTGGATTTTTTGATGTCCGATTTATGTTCCGTGACTCTTGTTTTAAGCTGACGTTTTGTCTGTCCCACATAAGACGACTCACAATTTCTACAATTAATTTTGTGGACTACATCATTGCACGATAATCGATCAATGTGGTCTTTACCCGCGGTTATAAATTTATTGAGTTTGAAGGAGATTGTAAACGCTACGTTGCAGTGATAATTATTAAGGAAAAACAAAAATTTATCTGATACCGACATGATATAAGGGATCGTAAAATACCTTTTCGCACCTCCGTCCGCTAGGTCGGTGTCATTTTTATAAAAAAAGTGTTTTGATCTAAAATGAATCATGGCAAAGATAAAATTTAAACGATAGTTATTGTCAAGTAAGATATTAATCATACGAGTGAATTTTTTTTTATGAAACTGTGGATGTGATAATGAAATTCTGTCCATTATACCAAAAACAATACCTTTTTTATGACACAATGGGTAATGCGAAAGGTATCTTCTCGAAAAGGTGGATTTGCGATACTGATCGAAAATAATCACATTGTTGCGTTTTATCAATAACACATCAAAAAAACTGATTTTTTCTTCTCTTTCTATTTCCACTGTGAATTGCAGGCGGTCATGCACGGAATTAAAAGTGTCAAGAATACAGGATAGAGTATTCGGGTGCTGTCAGTATAATATCGTATCTAAAATAGAACAGTAAATGGAACGGAAGGTTTTTTATCGCAGTACACTCCAAATCTTGCATGACCAAATCTGCCTTAAATAAGGGATAACAGAGAACCCATTAGTAAACTAAAAAACTGTTTGTAAACAACGTTATTAAACTTATAAAAAGTAGAGACTAATATTAAATCAAGTGCCTTAAGGAATTCAGCAAAGGGGATGAGAGTCTTTTGTGAAATCAAGTCCCATTTGATATGACGCTTTCCACCGCTAAGTCTTCTGGAACATTAATGAAAAGAGACACGCCGTCCAGAGATGCTAATACATGATCTGATTCCAAGTTAAAACCACTGAGCTTGTTAACTAAATGGTAGCTGTTTTTTTATAAAACTAAGGGCTTCCGGTATACTATTGTAAATAATTTGGTGTAAAAAATTAGCTAATGAATATAATGAACTGTTTATTGATGATATTATTATTCTAAGTCGGTTATCCCGCTCGTGTATTTTTGGTAAACTGTAGATTTTCGGCAACATCCTATCGGTTGTTAGAACACTCCTATATGTTGATTGTTCAATATAAAAATGACACCGACGTGGCGGACGGAAGTGCGAAAAGGTATTTCACGATCCCTTATATCAAGTTGGTATCAGCTAAATTTTTGTTTTTCCCTAATACGTATCACTGCAACGTAGCGTTTACAATCCCCTTTAAACTCAATAAATTTATAATCGCGGGAAAAGACCACATTGATCGATTATCGTGCAATGGTGTAGTCTACAAAATTAATTGTAGAAATTGTGAGTCGTCTTATGTGGGACAGACAAAACGTTAGCTTAAAACAAGAGTCACGGAACATAAATCGGACATCAAAAAATCCAGTTCTCCTTCCGTTATTACAAAACATTGCAACAAAAACAATGATAATTTTGACTGGGATAATGTAGAAATTTTAAATAAAGAACCATCCTTTAAAAAAAAGATCGATATCTGAAATGTTACACATAAAAAGACAACAAAAAGGACTCAACAAACAAAATGATACCGAATTGCTTTCTGACGCGAATCTTTCTATTCTCGATCGTATGTCCCCTCCTTAACGTCCGATCCTTTCTTCCCCCTCACCCTTTTCATACTCATACCGTTCTGTTTCGACAATTTTCTCACCTTAATTGTTTCACAACACTGTGATGTACATTCGTATCAGCATTATTTAGGATATAGTTTTCGGAACTCATAAATATGATCTATACTATTTTTTTTATGTTATCTATTCCATTTCACAATTTTATTATTTGACTTGTACAACTCTTTATTTATTATTTCTTATTATATTTTGACTTTACGTTAGTTTTTTTTCTTCTTACAATTTTATTATCTTGACTCTTACAGCTGTTTATCTATTATATTTATTATTATTTTTATCTGTATTTATTTATTTAATTTTTTTATATTCTGACATTGAATATTGTTGTCTTTTTTCTCCATTTTTTGTACGGGCTTACTCAGACTCATGTTCCAAAAACGATGTCTCTTCGCTCGTTCCTCGAGGATACATCTCGAACTAACAAGGAAACACAGGGAAGTGTCCGCCTCAGATTAAAACGAGTTCTTAATATGTTGTAGTACAGATAAAAATAAGGGACACGTATTTTTTTATACGTGCCCATACGCACTTTAAGGGGGTGAAACATCCCTTTGAAGAAAATCGGTTTTTTTCTTTCGAAGTGTATGCCGTCGAAACTATAAGAGATAGAAAAAAATGTTTTAAATGAAAGTTGAATGGCTCGAAGAGTAATTTATGACAGCGGAAAAAAAATTTTTTTTTTTAATTTTTTTTAATACTTTCTCCCACCACTTACCTATTTTTTTTCAAAATTTTTATGTTTTTATAAGCAAAATAAAGCTTATTTTATTACGAATTCAACGGTATATGATAAAGTTACGATACAACATTCCCATTTTCCAAAAATAATTAAAAATCTCTCGATACGCACGGTACACGCACCCGTCCGCGCGCTACAAAAGTGACTCCCTTCGATTTCGACGTGCCTTTAATATGTTGTACAGATTAAAATAAGGGACACGTATTTTTTACACGTGTCCTAATACACTTTTAAGGGTGAAACACCCCTTTGAAGAAAATCGGGTTTTTTCTTTCGAAGCTTGTATCGTCGAAACTATAAGAGATAATAAAAAAAAAACTCCCGACTGCTGCCAAAAGTTGGTTTAATAACAAGAATTAAAAAGTTTAAGATTAAAAATTAATTAATAACAAAAAAAATTTTAAATTTAAAAAACAATTTAAAAAATTATAAAGTTAATTAAAATTAAATAAAAATTAAAAAATTGAAAAGTTAATTACAAAAATTACAAAAATAAGAAAAAACCAACAAATTAATAAAAATTACCTAAATTAACAAATTTAGTAAAAAATTGGAAATAAAAAACAAATTAACATAAAAACAGAAAATCAACAAAACTAAAAGATAATAATAAAAAGATTGCTTTAAAAAGTTTGAAATAAAAATCAATTAAACAATTAAAATAACAACAAAAAATAAAACTACGGATACTAAAAAATAGTTTTAAAATTTTGAAATAAAAATTAATTAAAGCAAATACTAATACTTGACATTTTAAATGCTAATTATATTTTTAGCACATTATTGTACCAATTAAAAATTAAAATTGAAATTTACACTTTGTTTAATAAAATACTTTTTTTTTCAATAATAAATTGTACTTAACCAGCAGTCGGGAGACGCCACGCTAAATAATAAATATAACATTACATTATATCCTGAATAGTTATAACATTCAGCGTGGCGTCTCCCGACTGCTGGTTAAGTACAATTTATTATTGAAAAAAAAAGTATTTTATTAAACAAAGTGTAAATTTCAATTTTAATTTTTAATTGGTACAATAATGTGCTAAAAATAGAATTAGCATTTAAAATGTCAAGTATTTGCTTTAATTAATTTTTATTTCAAACTTTTAAAACTATTTTTTAGTATCCGTAGCTTTATTTTTTGTTGTTATTTTAATTGTTTAATTGATTTTTATTTCAAACTTTTTAAAGCAATCTTTTTATTATTATCTTTTAGTTTTGTTGATTTTCTGTTTTTATGTTAATTTGTTTTTTATTTCCAATTTTTTACTAAATTTCTTAATTTAGGTAATTTTTATTAATTTGTTGGTTTTTTCTTATTTTTGTAATTTTTGTAATTAACTTTTCAATTTTTTAATTTTTATTTAATTTTAATTAACTTTATAATTTTTTAAATTGTTTTTTAAATTTAAAATTTTTTTTGTTATTAATTAATTTTTAATCTTTAACTTTTTAATTCTTGTTATTAAACCAACTTTTGGCAGCAGTCGGGAGTTTTTTTTTATTATCTCTTATAGTTTCGACGATACACGCTTCGAAAGAAAAAACCCGATTTTCTTCAAAGGGGTGTTTCACCCTTAAAAGTGTATTAGGACACGTGTAAAAAATACGTGTCCCTTATTTTAATCTGTACAACATATTAAAGGCATGTCGAAATCGAAGGGAGTCACTTTTGTAGCGCACGAACGCGCGGACGGGTGCGCGTACCGTGCGTATCGAGAGATTTTTAATTATTTTTGGAAAATGGGAATGTTGTATCGTAACTTTATCATATACCGTTGAATTTGTAATAAAATAAGCTTTATTTTGCTTATAAAAAAAATAAAAATTTTGAAAAAAATAGGTAAGTGGTGGGGGAAAGTATTAAAAAAAATTAAAAAAAAAATTTTTTTTCCGCTGTCATAAATTACTCTTCGAGCCATTCAACTTTTATTTAAAACATTTTTTTCTATCTCTTATAGTTTCGGCGGCATACACTTCGAAAGGAAAAAACCAATTTTCTTCAAAGGGGTGTTTCACCCCCTTAAAGTGCGTATGGGCACGTATAAAAAAATACGTGTCCCTTATTTTTATCTGTACTACAACATATTGAAACCTCATTTTAATCTGAGGCGGACACTTCCCTGTGTTTCCTTGTAAGTCGCTTTTTGACACTTTTTGTTAAGCTGTTTTTATGTGGTACGTTTGCGTAAGCTAACATCGCAGGTAAAATTTTAATTTATTGATTTATTGATTTGCGTTAAGTTTGTGATATGATTTGCTATTTAATTGTTTCAATTTTACAGATTCAAACATTGTACTGAAGATGACTAGTTATTAAACGGTCGAAACGTTTACTCTATTTACATTTGTATTGATTTTGTATTGGCGCCCAATACTCTGCACGGCCCTGAAACTCTTCTTGTATCATTGTTATTAAATTTTAGTTTAACACAACAAAATAGCAAAATAGGCTAGTGAGAGTCAGCGTGGGTTTAAGAGCGCAACACACAATCAGTGGTCAAACAATTATTTATTCATAATGAATCACAAAAGTAACGAACGTTTCGGCTCTCTTTGGAGCTCTTTTCAACGAAATTACAAGTAAAAAATTATTTTAGTCGTCATCTTCAGCGTAATTACAAGTAGAAGTTATTTTAGTCGTCATCAACAACCATCGCGATGGTTGTTTAGAAAAGTATCAATTTCACTGACACGACAGCGGGCAATGCTTCCACGGCGGATTTGGCAAACCGTTGGTGACTCATTTAATTCCCGGTAACTGACTGATGACGACTAGAATAACTTCTACTTGTAATTACGCTGAAGAAGACAACTAGAATAATTTTTTACTTGTAATTTCGCTGAAGAGGACTCCAAAGGGAGCCGAAACGTTCGTTACTTTTGTGATTCATTATGAATAAATAATTGTTTGAACACTAATTGTGTGTTGCGTTCTTAAACCCGCGCTGACTCTCACTAGCCTGTTTTGCTATTTTTGTTGTGTTAAATCTTAAGAGCCTTCTAATACTTTGTTAAAATTTTAGTTTATTTTTATATTAGCTTTGCGGCTCTTTAATGTTAAAAAAATCCACACAGTAAATGATTTCAGTCTTCATTGAAAAATAATTGACATATTTAAGATGTATTATATTTTCGTAGTACGTTCACAAAATTATTTTTTCTTATCAAGAATTGCATTTTTCTCATGTCCAGATCAATTTTTACATAAAAGTAGCAAATTTATTCATTTTAACTTATCCATACTTAACACTTTGTTTGTTCACTAATCGGGACAAACATAGGTTACTAATTGAGACAAAGCAAAATCGAACGGTCACTAATAGATACATTTACATGTAGCAATATATCTGTTATTTCTTGAAGATGTATAGCATTATAAAATTATTAACAAAAGTTTCTATTGATAAAATAATTTAACTTTTGAAGAGTAAAAAGGGTTTTAATTAAAAACCAAGTTTTACTTATTTAAACCTCATCCATAATTTTCACGACCTTACTTGTTCAGTAACTGGGACATTCACTTTATTCTACAACAGCATTCAACGAACTAACAGCTACGAACTACAAGCTTTCCGAACAAAAGCCTATCAATGACCTTGGAGCTTCAAATCAAAAAATATTTAATTTATTCGTTCATACAGTTTTGTAACTTCAAAAGTTCATATCTCTTGAACAAAGTGTTTGCGAGCATATGTTCAGAGTAAAATTTTTGTTTGTTTTGAGGTCCTAAATTCATATTTGAAGTTTTGTTGTTTAATCCGGGAACACCTTGTATATTTAGTTACCACTGAATATTCAGCAATAGGAATATCATTCGATTAGTAGTATTAATATTTTACTATTGGGTTTATCAATAGGAACATTATTTGGTCAATGGCATAATATTATTTTGCCATTGGATATGGCAAAGGTATAAAAACAAAAATAAATTAATTTTAATCTATTTCAGATTTATTAATTAATGCGCTTACATACGTTATATTATTCTAATAGCCAAGCATGTTTTGCAAAATCAGACAACTTAATGCTAAGCACAAATTTTCGATTAGTTACTTTGTATTTGCTGAAAACGTAATGCAGTCACTCAACAACACAAGAGTAGATTTGAGATCGTGAAGTAAGTGTAAGAAGACTCAACTCCGTGAAACGAAAACGTTCCCGATTTGTGCCTCCATTTATCAGCTTTTTTCGGATTGATTGTCGCCATTTTAACGACCAGCACGATCCAACTTAACCAGCCCTAGCGCGGTTTTAACTGAATTTGTTTACTTGCATAAAGTAAGGTTCACCCATAAGGTAAAAATACAAAATACAATATGTATTTTTACACTATGGGTTCACCTATGATTTTATGCATTTATATCATAAAATGGCATGTTGATATGTCAAAGTCATATAAATACTTATTGTTAATGTGATAGGTGTGAATTGATAGTTCGAATGATCTTTGTACGGACACTGCTTTATTCTCGCTAAGGTGTACATGAGAGAGAGTATCGGACACACACCGCTCTCCTCGTGCGCAGGCGCGCGTAGCAGTACGAGTTTGTTCCTTCTTGTTAATGCGAACATTCCGGCCCCCTTGAAAGACTTGACTTTCAATAAAGTAATACATAATTGATATAATAACTAATACAATAAATTGGTGATTAATAATATTAGAATTGCGTACATTCAAACTGTGAATCTCTCGTGAGGGGCATATATTAAAAAAAAATTAAATAAAATAAACGTTACTGGATGTTGGTCTTTTACATTTTCTCCTGATTGTCGTATATTGGGAGGGGACAAACATCTCTTGCAGCTCGTTTGAAGAATCCTTTTGCAGTGCGGACTGTGACCACTCTAACAACTTCGTCTTTTCCATGGTGGACCTCGGTAATGCGAGCTATCGTCCAGTGAAGTAGTGGTACGTTTTTCTCTTTTAGCAAAACAAGTAGGCCTGGATAAAGATTGTCCGATGGATGAGCCCACTTATGCCGACGTTGCAGTTCCTGCAAGTACTCGATGTGCCAACGATTCCATATAGACTGTCTCAACTTTTGTAAAAGTTGCCATCTGGATAGTTTGTTATCTGGTGTGTCTAAAAAATTGTCCTCCACAGGTAGCAATAATGAATCTCCAACCAAGAAATGGGCGGGAGTTAGAACAGCTAGATCTTCCGGATCCTCGGTCATTGGACAAAGTGGACGCGAATTCATTATCGCTTCGATTTCCGTTAAGATGGAATAGAATTCCTCGAAGGTCAGAATCTGACCTTGAGTGACAGCGTAGAAGTGCTTCTTAACTACCTTCACTGCTGCTTCCCATAATCCGCCAAAATTTGGGGATCGTGGTGGCATGAATTGCCATTGAATTCGCTGTTGCGCTAAATGCTGCGAAATTGCTTCGCTCTCCTTTTGAAGAAACGTATAAAGTTCTTGCAGCTGTCGGGCCGCTCCAACAAAGTTCGTCCCGTTGTCAGATAATATTTGATTACAGAGTCCTCTTCTTGCCGTAAAACGCCGTAAAGCAGCGATAAATGCCTCTGTTGACAAGTCCGTTACCAATTCTAGATGCACTGCCTTAGTAGCACAGTATACAAACACTGCTATCCATGCCTTTTTTGTGACCATCTTGCCTCTTCTGCGGCTCTCTCGAATTAAGAAAGGTCCTGCGTAGTCAGTTCCGACATTTATAAAAGCTCGTAAGTTTTCGCAAACTCTCTCTTTGGGTAAATCACCCATTAGTACCTCTTTGCTCTCAGGCTTCAAACGGAAGCATTTTATACATCCCCTGATCACCTTTTTTATTTCTCGCCTTCCTCGAATTATCCAAAAACGTCGTCGTATGGTATACAGCAGTTGATTTATACCACTATGCAATTGTCTCTCGTGTTCTCGCCTAATGATCAAAACAGTTAACGGATCTCCCGGCGGTATAAGTATTGGGTGCTTCTGCTCCACAACAAGCTGTGCGTTGTGTAATCGTCCGCCGATCCTCAAAATTCCCTCATGGCCTAAGAATGGATTAAATGCCGCTAATTTGCTAGTTTTCGGAATAGATAGACCCTGGACAAGAGTTGATATCTCCGTCAAAAAAGATTTTGCCTGTGCTAACCTAATAATTACAATTTCTGCTTGATTCAATTCTTGCACTGTCAATGGTCCGATTTTTTTAGCTCTTGGTTGCTTGCAGTTGTTCTTAAAACGTAGACAGTATGCACTGACTCGCAATAACTTGTCGTATGAGGAAAATCTTCCTAAAATATCCTCGTGTGATTGAATACTCACAGCTGCTAGCGCCTTCTTCAACTCCAGCCGCTTCGTTTCTTCCTCTTGTTGCGGCAGCTGCGGCCACTCTTTCGGATTATCGATCCACCAAGGGCCATGCCACCAAAGCTTGCTGTGTTTCCATTCTTCAATTGATGACCCTCGGGACAGGACATCCGCAGGATTGTCCGATGATGGCACATGATGCCAAGTTGCTTTCTTCACGGCCTGTTGAATTTTTGTCACACGGTTTGCTGCATAAGTTTTCAATAAGTTGAGACTAGTGTTTATCTGATGTAACACAATGCTAGAGTCGCTCCATAAATGAATTTCTTTAATTCTGTTACCAAATGCACGTATAGCCGTAGCAGTTAACTTAGCTAGTATGAGCGCAGCATTCAATTCCAACCTTGGTAGTGAGATAGTTTTCAAAGGAGCTATTTTACTTCTTGAACAAATTAAAAAAGACTGTGTATTACCTTCCTTATTTTTTGATACAGCATAGAGGCACGCTCCGTATGCTTTTTCGGAGGCATCTCCAAACCCCATGATATCAAACACCTGAGATTGGTTACCTGGATTTAAGTTTCGCATGACCTTAAACTCATTGAGCTCTTGTAAAGCATCATAGAACTCTTGCCACTGCTCCTGTATTATTTTTGGTAGAGGCTCATCCCATCCAATGGGAATTTGCCAGGTCTGCTGCATGATGCATTTGCCCTTGATTAAAATTGGCCCAAGAAGACCCAGCGGGTCAAAAATTTGTGCGACCTGAGATACTATGCTTCTTCGTGTTACAGTGACTGGCCCTGGTGTGTTCACTGAGTACTGTATTGTATCCGTTGTTGCATCCCATAGTAATCCGAGAATCTTTAGTGCTCCTTCCTTGTCTAGTTTTAAAAACTTATCGTTTTCATCCTCTTCTTTGATATCTTCCAAAATTTTCTTATGATTCGCTCGCCACTTTCTTAGTCGAAATTGTCCTTTCTTCAATACTTCTGTTACTTCTTTGCGTAGCTGGATAGCTTTCTCTTCTGTAGCTGCTCCTGACAACACATCATCCATATAAAAATCGTGTCTTACCACGTTTGCTGCTTCTAATAAATCATCCTCTTGCTGTGCTAATTCGCGTAGACATCTTATCGCCAAGAAAGGTGCGGCAGTTGTTCCATAAGTCACGGTGTTTAAGCTGTAGGCTTGCATCGGTTGCGTTGATTCAGATCTCCACAATATTCTCTGGAGGTGTCGATCTCTTTCTGTTACTAGAATTTGTCTGTACATGGCTTCAATATCTGCACTAAATACAAACTGATGTGTTCTAAATCTTAAAAGGATTTCAAACATCTCATTCTGCAAGTTTGGTCCGGCTTGAAGTTTATCATTCAATGACTGACCGTTTGACGTCTTGGATGATGCGTCGAAAACTACCCGAATTTTGGTAGTCAAGCCATCCGTCTTAAACACTGCCTGATGAGGCAACCAACATATCTCCTCCGGCTCCTCCGTTGATGCTAATATCCTTGACATATGCTCCTTGCTTTCATAATCTGCCATGAATTTTATGTATTCCTCTTTACAGTTTGAATCATTCTTGAATTTCTTCTCTACTGCTAACAATCTTCTTTCTGCCTGCTCTTTCGACTCCCCTAAGCAAACGTTCTGCTTCCTTGGTAAACTTACTATGAATCTTCCGGAAGATGTTCTTTCTACTGTTTTCTTGAAATTCTCCTCGCATTCCGCTTCTTCTTCCGTAGGTTGACGAATTTCCGATATCTCTTCCACCTTCCAAAATCGTTCTAACTGCTCCTTCAGGGTAACATCCGTTAATATTCCACATACCTTCTCCGTTTTTGTAACTTTTCCTACCTGCAGCTCTCCTCCGATGATCCAACCAAACAATGTTTTCTGCAAGCTTGGTACCCCTGTTTGTTGTGGGATGGTTTCTCTACAGAAGATGCGCCAAAATAAGCCAGCTCCGATGAGTAGATCGATGTTATTCGGCTCGTGAAACTCTGGGTCTGCTAATTGTATGTCTTTAGCTATCGGTATAAGTTTATTATCCAACTTAACTTGAGGTAATTGTTCAATAATCGTCGGCATAATGACGCATTCAATTTCTGTTTCAAATTTGGTGTGTACTGATTTTATTTTGACTCTCGCCAATTCCGTATACTTAACTCTTTCACCGTTTATGCCGCTGATCACCTGGCTTGTTTTGATTGTCTTCAATCTCATTTTATTGAACAATGATCTTGTTATTACATTTGTCTGTGCTCCCGGATCCAATAGTGCTCTGCAGAGAGGCCTTTCTCCATTTATGTCTTCTATTAACACTTGAGCCGTAGATAATATGACATGCGATTGTTCGCTCTTGGCAATGTGAATATTGAGCTTGTTCTCCGTACTTGTTTTGTCCTGAATGCGTTGATCTGAATTTTGTTCTGTGTAGACTGTCACTGTGAGTGCTGATGCATCCGATGTACCTTGAGACGTCTATTTACCCTCGTCTGCCTTGGCACTGGATTCTTCCCTATGTAGCAGTGTGTTATGCTTTGCACCGCATTTCTTGCATGCTCCTGAATAACATTCTTTTGAAAAATGCTTTTTACCAAAGCAATTTAAGCATAATCTTAATTGTCGTGTTTTGTCGGCTCTCATCGGTATCGATAACTTCAGAAATTGTTCACATTTAAATAAGCGATGTGGACCACTACAATTGTCACATGTTTCCCTTGACGTTGTTGCCACGTTCACTCTCTTCTCCATCTTGATCATTCTCGCGTTCGAGTTAAGCTGCTTAGCTGTTTCCGATTTGGATCTGCCATTATCGATTAACTCCATTGTTCGTGCATATTCAGATAAAAATCGAAGAAAGTCCTCTAACGTAGGCCTATTTTCTTCTGCTCTTCGACTTGTCTCCTCTTCCCAGTTTTTCTGCGTTACATAATCTAGTTTATCCTTTATCAAATGAATCAACAATTCATCCCAATGCTCGACAGGTAATTCTAACACGTTGAGGGCTTTTATATGCGTTTGAACATGAATTATTATTTGCTTAATAGTAGCATACTTGCCTTTCTCTACCGTTGGAAAAGTTAATAATCTATTCATATGCGTATTTATCAACAATCTCTTATTGTCATACGTGCTAGTTAATAATTCCCACGCTGGTTCATAATTTTCCGACGAGATCTCAAATCCGCCAATAATCTGTAAGGCTTCGCCCTGCAATGAGCTTTTCAAATATTGAAATTTCTGTACGCTTGTTAACTTTCTGTTCTCGTGAAACATAGATTTGAATAAGCCTTTGAACGTTAACCACTGGTCATAGTCTCCTCTGAATTCCGGTATCTTGAGTATTGGCAATTTCACATTGTGTTCTTCTGCTCGAGGCTCAGCTGCTACTACTACAGGTACCTGTCGTTCTTGTTCGTTCCGATTTTGAGCCATCTCCACAATTTCACGAATTTTCGCTGCTGCTTCATAGTATACAGTTTCAACAATTTCCCTTTCTGCGTAGTTTATCAAGTCTATTTGCTCTTGCGTTCTGTCTTCTGACGGCTGCATTTTCATCTCGATCTCCAATTGAAGGTCCTCAAATTGCTTCCATAATTCTTCTAGTTTGAGCTGTCGAGCTTCCGCTTCGTATTTAGATATTCCTTCTTCGCTCTGCACTCTATCTCTCATCCTTGTTATATTTCCCTTGGCTCTGGCACGTTTTTGTTTCAACGTCCTTAATTCTGACATCTTTTCCTTCAATCAAAATTTTGCTTAATGTAACTGTATATCTGACTCACCTGTTGTGAATGTTGCTAAAGGCTTGTTGCTACTTATGATACTTAACGTCTCGATGCTTGCTTTCCTCTGCTGCCTCTACACGTGTCCATTTCAGAGGTTAGGTTACGCTTTCGTCGCTTCTTATGTCGTTTCTAGCCGCTTGAACTGACCAACTTTTACTTCCACTCTTATCTTCCGAGCCTCACAACGTTGGGCGCCAAAATGTTAATGTGATAGGTGTGAATTGATAGTTCGAATGATCTTTGTACGGACACTGCTTTATTCTCGCTAAGGTGTACATGAGAGAGAGTATCGGACACACACCGCTCTCCTCGTGCGCAGGCGCGCGTAGCAGTACGAGTTTGTTCCTTCTTGTTAATGCAAACACTTATTATACATGAAATATATTTTTAAGTAAAACAACACAAATGTACGTATGTATATGTATACAGTATGAGTATTTATTATCATATTGTACAAGACTTGTAAGGCTTCAAATAAATATTTACAATAACGACCATTGTGCAATAATGATCATTGTTAGAGATAGGTATCTGACTTTCTTTGAAAATCTTCGACATTTTAATCATATAAAAATTCTAATTGTTTTGAATAAATAACGGAAACTGTCATAAACTGCTTTGAATGTAAAATATCTGAACTTTTTTTAAATTGCTTTATATATACTGTAACGGTGTTTTCACGCAGGTCATAACTTTTGACAAATAAGGATTTATTCACACAAACTTGCATAATTGCATAAATATATGCATAAGGAAAATGATTAGTTAGATAAGCAAATACATAATAATGGACCAACTAATTTTATTATGCATACGTTTATGCAATTATGCAAGTTTTTCTAGGAAGGCTATAACTCATCGTTACTATAAAACATTACACATCAAAACAAGTAACTTTTAATAAATCAAAATAACACGTTAATAATAAATTTATTTTTACTCATTATACAATGATTCAACTAATAAATTACTTTTTACAATGAGTAATGTGTAATAGTAACGAGTTACTTGTCAAAATGACCATTTCAATCCAAATATCTTCATTATGATTATAAAAAATTACAACATCATTATCAAATCGTTATTATTAAAAAATCAAAGTAACAGTGATTTGTTATTTGTATGCATTATTTCCCATTCATGATTATTTGTGATTATTATTTACAAATAATGTATTTGCCTACTCTTTGCTAAGACAAGTTCAAAAATCCAATAAGGAAAAAGTTGAGATATAAGCTGAAACAGGTTTAAAATTTATTTAAAAATTTAATCTTTTAGTTTGAATAGTTATCTATTTGTAGTATTGTTCAAAAGCTATCCAAAAAGTAACTTTTGTTTGATTATTAAAACAATATCCATGTTTGATGTTGTGTTATACGCGAGTTGAATTACCGGAATTCACTCCGAAGAGAGCGCGAGTGAGAGCTGCGTGAATGATTAGTCTTCTCAGCGCTCGGACTCGATACGGCCCTGAGCGCGCGATTGCGAGAGCGATTTGATGTGAGAGCGCGAGCGACGAAGGTAGCGTCAACCTTTGTATACTGAGAGGAGTGGGAAGCGGGAGGAACGAATTAAGGTGAACAGAATGATCACTCCGTTGAATTAACTTTTGCAATTCACTCGTCTTTAATTGTAAAATAGTTTCTCAGATTTCCATCTTTAATTTAGCGGGCGCACAAGTTCAAGAAGCGCGTGTCGATAACGAGCGCATACACGCGCACCTTCTCACTCCCGATACTTCCCGAATTTGTCGTCGCTCGGTTCCGGCTGTTGTGTATTACTCGCGTCGCTACTCGAATCTGAGGCTGCGGATCTCTCGCAGAGAGCGCGAACCTTCCAGATCTCGTTTAAGCGAAGGAAAGTCAGGAGAAGCAAATTCGGCGGGAAAATGCCTCATTGGCTCGAATGGACTAATTACTGTCTCGTCATCGACGATTTGAAACAGCGACCGGACCGGACCGGTAAACTTAATATTTGCTGGATTCGACCTTCCTTTGCGGACGACCACGACAAAAACTTATTTGCTTCGCCTGCAAATATTATTCCCGTGACCGTCGAAGTACAATAATATAAGACTTTGCGGATATCATAAATCTTCAATTTTACAACATTTTGAAATGAATAGCGAACGAACAAAAAAAAGAAATTAAGTAACTTATAATTAGTTGAACGCGAAACATACCGCCCGCCTCGAAATAATAATTTCGAAATGGAATGAAGTAATGATGAAACGCGATTTATAACGCGAAGCAGAGGCGTTCGGCATGTTTGTAGTTAAGACGACGCTTCGTCCTCGCCATTAGACGCATTCTCGATATCGATTGACAAAATACATATTTTGCTGATAGGCCGCTTATACTCCGAAGATGCTGTTTTAACGGTCACGACACGAATCAGACCATCCGATCCCGGATGACACAGACTAATCCGCCCAAGCTCCCATTTGCACGGAGGGAGGAGCGAGTTTCGCAATAGGACGAGTTGTCCGACCCGAAGTGCGTGTGGATTTATGCGCTCCCATTTAACTCGCTGTTGCAGCGTATTAATATAGTCTTGTTGCCAAACTTTCCACAGACGTTTGGTCAGTTGGCGAACGAGCTGCCACCTCGTCAACCGATTTTCTTTGACTTGCAACAGCGAGGGCTCCGGGATCGAATTAAGCGCGGAGCCTATGAGGAAATGCCCCGGAGTTAAGAAAGTATAGTCATCCAGCGAGTCAGAAAGAGATGCTAATGGACGCGAATTTAAACACGCCTCGATATTACATAGTAGCGTGGAGAACTCCTCGAAGGTCAGAGTATGAGCCCCCACAACACGCCGAATATGATGCTTTGTGCTACGGACACCGGCCTCCCATAACCCCCCGAAATGAGGAGCGGAAGGAGGTATAAAATGCCACGAGACACTATCTGCGGCCGTGCGATTCTGCAAATCGGGATCCCGAAGAGTTGCGCGAAACGCTGCAGCGAGTTCGCGATCCGCCCCAACGAAGGTAGTCCCATTATCAGAATAAATCGATTCGGGAAGACCTCGCCGCGCTACAAAACGGGAATAGGCTCCGAGAAATGCGGGAGTAGAATAACCTTCGACGAGTTCGAGATGCACGGCGCGTGTTGCCATGCACACGAATAGTGCGATATACGCCTTTGCCGAAGCGACTCCGCGACCCGATCGCGATCGAATTAGTACTGGACCCGCATAGTCCAGCCCGCTGTGAAGGAACGCGCGCGCGGGAGGAGTCACTCTGACCTTGGGAAGGTCTCCCATTAGTTGAGATGGAGTGAGAGCTCTCTCGCGAGCACAGGTTACGCACCCGTGCAGAATCGATCTGACCATGCTTCGAGCTCTGAGTAGCCAGAATTCTTGCCGTAACGTAGCAAGGATCAATTGCGTTCCTGCATGAAGAGTGCGCAAGTGAGTATGAAAAATGAGTAAGCGGACCAGCGGGTGAGAGCCGAGTACTATCGGATGTCGAGCTTGAGCGGGTATCGGGGCCTGAGATAGCCGCCCGCCAACCCGAATTATTTGTTCTTCATCCAGGAACGGATTGAGAGAGACGAGTGGACTCTTCGAAGGAACCGACTTACTTTGAGTGAGAGCGCGTATTTCGAGCGGGAAAAGTTGGCGTTGAATGTATCTCACCCAAAATTTTTTTGAAGCTCGTACTTCGCTCGCGGTCAATGAAGACGGACTTTCCGACCGAAGAGCGATCTCGTCACGCCTTCGAATCCGCGATATAAATCTAAGAATGTACGCGCTCACTCGAATGAGCTTTGGCCACGAGGAATATCGGTCTGCGAGCTCCCATGATTCCGTTACGCTAGCGATTTGAACTGTCGCGCGCGAGTTCTCCTTTAACGCGATGTCTGAGAGTGATGCGCTTATCGTCGGCCACTCAGAATCAGGCATCCTTAGCCACGCGGGACCGTGCCACCAAAGAGGATGCGAGACGAGCTGACTTTCCGAGACTCCTCGCGACGCACAATCCGCGGGGTTTTCATCCGTGGGAACATATCGCCACGAAGCGGACGGAAGTCGGGTTTGAATTTCGGCAACCCGATTTGAAATGAAAGTCTTCCACTTCGAGGGATGTTGTGTGACCCACGCGAGCACGACGGTTGAGTCCGTCCAGCAAAAGCAGGGAGCGGAGGTAATGTGCAATGCGTCCATGACGAACCTCGTTAATCGCGACATTAACACGACTGCCGATAATTCGAGACGCGGAACAGTCAATGTCTTGATCGGCGCGACCTTTGACTTTCCGACTAGCAAGGCAGTCGTGATGTTGCCTGAGCGAGCGGTGAGCCGAATATAAATCGCTGCGGCGTAGGCATAGTTAGACGCGTCCGAAAACCCGTGGATTTCGCAGTCGACCGTGTCCGATCCCTTTTGAATCCACCGCGGGAGGTGGAAGTTATCGAGTTCTAGCAAGGACGATTGCACGGATTCCCATTGCCTTGCGATATCGGTGGAAACCTCATTGTCCCAGTCGACGCGGAGCTGCCATAGCTTTTGCAAGAGAATTTTCGCGGAGATTGTAACGGGCGTGCCTAAGCCCAACGGATCAAAGATACGAGCGATGTACGAGAGCATGGCGCGCTTCGTTTGCGCGGGCGAGGGACAGCGCACGACTCTAAATTGAAATGCGTCAGCCGACGGAATCCAACTAATACCGAGCACCTTTAATGTCTCGTCCGGATGTAGATCCTTGCTGCAAGCGAGTCCATGATCTTGCGCGTCAATGTCACTTAGCAAATGAGCCGCGTTGCTCGACCATTTTCTTAATTCGAAATGACCGCGTTGCAGCAAGGAGCACACTTGATTGCAAACCGTACGGATGAGTGAAATCTCGTCCGCACCGAAAAGCACGTCATCCACGTAAATGTTCTCCTTAAGCACGGGAACAGCTAGAGGAAAATCGCGACCGTCATCATGGATGAGCTGCTGCAGGACTCGCAAAGCTAAGAACGGCGCCGAAGTTGTACCGTAGGTTACGGTCAAGAGCTGATACTCTTGTACTTTTCCGGTTTTCTCGTCGATCCAGAGGATCCTTTGATAGTCTGTGTCCCGGGGATCGACGCGAATCTGCCGGTACATTTTTGCGACGTCGGCAGAATAAACGTAGCGATACTGTCGCCAGCGTAAAAGCACCGCAGCCAAGTCCGTTTGTAATTTCTGCCCCGCGAGAAGGTGGTCATTAAGTGACCGAGAATTCGAGGTGGGGCTCGACGCATTGAATACGACTCTTACTCGAGTCGTCGCACTGCTTTCGCGTATTACGGGATGGTGCGGAATATAGACGAATTGAGAAGATTCTGAAGATTCGGGAGCCTTGCGCATGTGCCCGAGATTTTCATTCTCTTGTAGGAAGTCTGAGTACTCCCTTTTTAAATCGAAATTGGCTTGAAGACGGCGTAGCAAAGTCTTGAGGCATCGCTCCGCTACATCGCGCGAGGTACCAATATCGATGGGAGGACCACTCTTGAACGGCAGACGAACTATGTACTGACCGGCGGGAGTGCGCGAATGAGAAGTTAAAAAATGATTCTCGCATCTCTGCTCTTCCGGGCTGAGTATCGTGTGCCTCGGAATTTCCTCGATTTCCCAAAATCTTCTTAATTCGCTATCAAGTGAAACGGATTCCGCGATCGTACAATGCTGCACTGTAATGGTCCGACGAGACGAAGTCGACAGAGGCGTGCGGCCTTGAACAATCCAGCCGAAGATCGTTTCTTGAGCAATAGGCTGACCGCGAGATCCTCTGCGAACTCCATCTCGCATTATGTCTGCGTAGATGTCAGCGCCGATTATGAGATCAATGGGATCTGTACTTGAAGAATTTGGATCTGCGAGAGTGAGATCCGCGAGATGATCCCATTGAAGAGGAGATTGAATAGACGCTGACGAGTAACTAGCAAGCGACCTCAAAATCGTCGCTGTTGTAATGACCGGCGGCTCGATCCCGTCGATCGGTGAGATTTGAATGTGCGCGGCGTAACGATGAATGCCCGCGTCAAGGCCGCCGACGGCGGACAAGGCGGTAGGCAGTATGAACCGACGCAGTTTTAATTTTTTTGCTAAATGAGCCGCAACGAGTGTGAGTTCCGCTCCGGTGTCAATCAATGCTCGTGCAGCGACTTGACGACCGGCGAGAGGTCCGACGAACACGCGTGCAGTGGCGAGGACTACCGGCGGTCGGGCGAGATTTGCCGACATCGCGCATAATGCCACTGTTTTCGGAGATTTATCGGAATTGTTCGACGCCGGGGTCTCGGAATCGGATGCACTAACTGTCGCAGTAGCGGAAGAGGCCGAGTCAAGATGGAGCATGGAATGATGTCGTTTTTGACAGTGACGACATGAAAAACGGCTTGGACACGCTGAGACGGCGTGCTTAGCACTGAAGCAATTTACGCATCGTTGATGCTGTTTCGCGATCTCCAATCTCTGGCTCGGACTCTTCTGCACGAATTGAGGGCACTTATTCAAGAAGTGGGCCGATTTACAGAGCGGACACGGCGAGATCGAAGCCGTCGCTACCATGGCGCTCGACGATTTTATCCATCGCGAGGACTTGGCTGAGCCGAGAGGAGTGAGCTCCTCCAAGGCGCGAACGCGATGCGCGAGAAAACGATCGAGATCCTCGTACGTAGGAATTGTCGCATCATCACCTTTCAATCTCCACGCCTTCCGGGTTGCTGGATCGAGCTTTTGCGTGACGTGGTGACTTAGAATGTCACTTAAAATTTCATCCGAGGAGCGATTTAATCTCTTTAGCGATGCTATGGCACGATTAGCTTTATCCCGCAACTCGGATAACTCGCATGCCGATTCGCGATTGACGCTCGGCAAATTACATAAAGCGGACGCGTGAATTTCGATTAGACGGCGCTTGTTATCGTAACGCGAAGTTAAAGTTTTCCACGCAATATCGAAATTATCTGCAGTGACTGGAATAGTTTTGATAGTATCGAGAGCACGACCTGACAAGCTGGATGCTAGAAAATGCATCCGAGAGAATGCGGTTAGGTCCTTATTGAGAATAATAAGGGATGTGAATCTATCTCGAAAACTTTCCCAGTCCTCTGCTTTCCCGGAAAATGGAGGAATATTAATAGGCGGTAAATGTTGCAACGATACCGGTGCGGGCGCGCAGAAATGATGCGACGAGCTTGCCAATGGTGAGGTGGACACGGGAGGCTCCAGCTCCTCCAGACACTCGTTCATGTAGTCCAGCGCCATGAGGTAGAGCTCCTCGTGCTTCTCGTAATCGTCCTGCGTGAAATACGTGGACTTCGATCGTTCGTCGGCGGGAACTGCTTGCAGTAGAGCGGCATGTCTATTCGTGCACTGCGTCCAGGCTTCCTTCAAGGCGGTGATGCGAGATCGTATTTTCGCCGGCGTGTAATTCGGCTTCCCGATCTTCTTGAAATTAGACAGGGCTTTCGCCACTGTCTGCAACGCAATCTGCTGCATTGCGACGAGTTCCTCCATCTTGTGGACGAGAGCACTTCACACCAGAAGGAGATTTTTTTGAATTTATGAAGTTCAGCACAGCTTCACTCGATCCGGCTCGAAGGACCAAATGTTTGATGTTGTGTTATACGCGAGTTGAATTACCGGAATTCACTCCGAAGAGAGCGCGAGTGAGAGCTGCGTGAATGATTAGTCTTCTAAGCGCTCGGACTCGATACGGCCCTGAGCGCGCGATTGCGAGAGCGATTTGATGCGAGAGCGCGAGCGAAGGTAGCGTCAACCTTTGTATACTGAGAGGAGTGGGAAGCGGGAGGAACGAATTAAGGTGAACAGAATGATCACTCCGTTGAATTAACTTTTGCAATTCACTCGTCTTTAATTGTAAAATAGTTTCTCAGATTTCCATCTTTAATTTAGCGGGCGCACAAGTTCAAGAAGCGCGTGTCGATAACGAGCGCATACACGCGCATCTTTTCACTCCCGATACTTCCCGAATTTGTCGTCGCTCGGTTCCGGCTGTTGTGTATTACTCGCGTCGCTACTCGAATCTGAGGCTGCGGATCTCTCGCAGAGAGCGCGAACCTTCCAGATCTCGTTTAAGCGAAGGAAAGTCGGGAGAAGCAAATTCGGCGGGAAAATGCCTCATTGGCTCGAATGGACTAATTACTGTCTCGTCATCGACGATTTGAAACAGCGACCGGACCGGACCGGTAAACTTAATATTTGCTGGATTCGACCTTCCTTTGCGGACGACCACGACAAAAACTTATTTGCTTCGCCTGCAAATATTATTCCCGTGACCGTCGAAGTACAATAATATAAGACTTTGCGAATATCATAAATCTTCAATTTAACAACATTTTGAAATGAATAGCGAACGAACAAAAAAAGAAATTAAGTAACTTATAATTAGTTGAACGCGAAACAATCCAAGTAATTAGAGAAATTTTCTGTTGCATACAAAAAAATTTTTTAAACTATATACTGACTCAAACAAACAATAGTTCTGCACATGTATATTCTAAAAATTATATTACAAAAAAATATAAATTTAATATTAAGAAATTAATATTATTAGTACTAAATGAAGATAAATAATTTTTTATAGGTAATATGCACGAGACAAATGCAAGTTGTAGTACAAGTGAGGACACTGCATATGTTTCAGATACAAAAAATAAGTTAAAATTAGTAATTTTTGAGAAAATATATTAATACATTATTTAATTTGTCTAGATCAACATGTATGGAGTCGATCAGAAACAAAACTACTTATTAACTTTTATAAAGAGCAAGTGGAAAAATTTGACAAACCTAAAGTTTCGACAAAAAACTGCTGGAATATATTGTCAAAAGAAATGGAAAAAACTGGGTACCAAATACCTCCAACAAAATGCGCAACAAAATTTCAAAGTTTAAAAAGGACATATAAATCCATTACTGACCACAATAAAAAATCAGGGAACAATACAAAAATGTAGGAATATTATGAGGTATATTATATTAGAATTCTAGAAATAATTGAATTATTTGTTATAAGAGATACAGTGTATTGCTATTTTGCAATAAAAGATTACAAAATAATACTTTACTCAAAATAATTAAACATTATGCAACATTATTTATTATACGATTGTTTTATTATTATATATAATTTCATTTTTGAAAAATTCTTTTATTTTAGATTATGCACGAGATATTTGGTACCAAGCCATGGATTCAACCACAATCAATAGCTGGGTCTAATGTGATCGCTATTAATAGCGACATTGAAAACAAAGATCCAATAGGTATTATGGAAATTTTAATCAATATAATACAATATACATTACATTATGTACTATTTCGAGCAAAATTTTCCTCTGAATGGACGTTTTGGAGCCTAACGTTAATATAAAAGATGTTAATATATAACCCATATTAACATCTTTTTCTTTAATATCTTGTCATATATTTTAATTTTCTCTAATTATCACTTTTTTCATTGCAGCATTAAAGAAACGAAAAATAAATCATGTAGTGCAGGATTATTTTGAAAAATCAATACGACTGAAAGAAGAAAAAAAAAACACATTTAAAAACGACACGAAAAGAAGATGGCCTACCTGCAAAAAATAGAAAGTTTAATGACAAAAATGGTAGAAAAATAATATCGCGTTTTTGTATTATAGAATATAACACAAAAATATAACACAAGAGTTTAAGAGTTGGTTGATAATAGCCGCTGCTGTAAGAAATTCACCAATCATAGTTGATTATTTTTTTATACGTCGACTATGATTGATCGATTTCTTACGGCTATTATAAACCAACTTTAAGTTTTTATTCTTTTAATTTTTATTAAATTTGTTTTTATTCTTTTACTTTATCATTACAAATACAAGGCTAGCATTTATAGATCAATCTCTTTCAAAATGGTTTTAAGTTTAGTTTTAAGATGCTAATATTGTGATTGATTCAAGACATCTTAAAATTACACCTGAGATGATCTTAAAATATGAACAGACTGTGAATGAGTAACCTGTTATTACTTTATTTGAATTTATTTTTAGTTTATAAATTTGTGTTTATTAATATTAATATAGTAATGTATTTTTATAATAGCAAAGTAAGCAAAAGCAAGTACAAAGATAAGTTTGCCAAAAGCAATATACAATTATGTGTTACCGTTGTAATATTAGGTGATATATTTGTGCAGTGTTTTATCATTATGTGATATTATATTATGTGCTACACCTATCCGTCTTATTACTTTTATTATTGTATTCTATTAAGCTGAATTTGTGAACTCTTATGGGTAAGAAATAATTAAAAAATACAGTAAATTTTCGGTATAAAACTTTATATTTATTTACTTTAAGGTTACATTTTTTCTAGTAGATGACTGTTTTCATGAAAATATTGGTCCGTACATAAGTTTTCAAACCCTGACAATTTAAAAACTTTCATATCATGCACTGACCCTACCTGTCCTGCATAGACATGAATAAATTTTAATTCGTGGTCACATATCACTTGGAAAAAAAATAATTATAAATTTTAAGAATATAAAATTATAACTAAAAACCTTGATGTCTACAATGTTTAATAAATAAATTAAATATTATCCTTTTACAACAAATGCTTCTATAATTAGTTTTTATAATGTATCTTTAATAATCTCAGTAAATACAAAAATACGCCCGGTTTACAAAGTTAAAAATATCAGTATATATTTTTACTAAGTTCTTAAAGATATTTTTAACATTATAAGTTGGGTACATTCCTTGATTTACTAAGATTATTAAAGATATATTATAGAAATTGATTAGGACTTCCGCTTCTGGCCGGTTAGGCTTGAGTTGTCAGCGTGGTTGGGTGAAGGTGCGAAGTGCGATTGTGAGAGGTGGAGTGGAGTGGCGAGAGCGAGTGTCTGAGAGGGGTTAGAGGGCGGGACGAGGGAAGTGGAGGAGTGAAGGGAGAGAAGGGCTGAAGGGGTTAAGGTAATAGGGAAGAGAGGAAAGTCGGGCAATAGTGAGGTTAGGAGATAGGTAAGAAGGAAGTGAGACGGGGAGTTTAGGGAATTTATTGAAGAGAGGCCTTGGGCATAAAATATAGAAAATGAAGAGAGAGGATAACGCGGTAAATAAGGAGCGTGACGAAGCACAGATCTTGAAGTGCGCAATGGAAAACATAAAAGGGAGAATGAGAAGAGAGCGATTAGGGAACGCTGGGGACATAGAGGAGCATATAAAAAGAAAAAGAGAATTGTTAGGTAGAGATTCATTAGGAGACAAGGAGGACGGCGGGTCCCGATAGCGCACCCTTTCCCTGTCCTCCTTATTTCCTCTTTCACTCTCTCTAAACCTTCTCTCACTTCTAATTTTAATTTCTCTCTCAAATTGGCAAAAAACTCTTTTATTTCTCTCTCTAACCCCCCTCCCCCTTGCGGCGATCTGACCGTCTGATTACTCCTTTTAAATATCTCTGCTTCCTCCTTGGGGAGGGTTTCGATAGCGCACATCCCGATAGCCCACCAACCAATCATCTTGACTTATCTAACCCAACCTACGGAAAATCTCTAGGCATTTGCCATTGTAAGTTGTTTGTGTGCTATCGGAATGTGCGCTATTGGGACCCGCCGCCCGATAGCACACAAACCACTCACAATGACAGATGCCTAAAGATTTTCCGTAGGTTGGGTTAGATAAGTCAAGATGATTGGTTGGTGGGCTATTGGGATGTGCGCTATCGGAACCCTCCCCAAGGAGGAAGCAGAGATATTTAAAAGGAGTAATCAGACGGTCAGATCGCCGCAAGGGGGAGGGGGGTTAGAGAGAGAAATAAAAGAGTTTTTTGCCAATTTGAGAGAGAAATTAAAATTAGAAGTGAGAGAAGGTTTAGAGAGAGTGAAAGAGGAAATAAGGAGGACAGGGAAAGGGCAGAAGAAGATGCTGAAAAAAGAAGTGGAGAAGATGAGAGAGGAATTGAGGGTCAGAGAGAAAAGGTGGAGGAAAAAGAGAGGGGAGTTGGTAGAAAGGATTGGGAAGTTAGAAAAAGAGTTTAAAGATATTAAGGAGGGAAATTTGGAGAGATGGGGGGAGTTGGATAGGAAAAAAGAAGAAAGAGGGATAGAGAGGAGGGGTGGGGAGAGGGAGGGAGGAGAATAGAAAAAAAGAGTACGAAAGCTAGAAAGAAGATAGGAGAGTAAAGAGACAAAGAGCAGGAGAAGGAACGTGATAGTAAAAGGTTGGAAGGAAAGGAGGGAGGGGAGGAGATAAAAGGTGAATTAGAGAAGCTGTTTAGTGAGCTAGGACTAAGAAGCAAGGCTAAGGTAGAGGGGATAAGGAGAATAGAAGTGGGCAGGAGAGAAGGTGGATGTAGTAGTATGTTAGTAGTGACAGTAGAGAAAGAAGAAATGAAGAAAGAAATTTTGGAAAATAAATGGAAAATAAAGAGGGGAAGGGGAATTTGGGATAGATGAAGACCTGACATGGGAAGAAAGAAGAACGAGATGGAGGCTGAGAAGGATAGCAGTTAGTGAGGAAATAAAAGGAAGGAGAGTAAGAGTAGGTCAGGGGGAGATTTGGATAGAGAGGATATGGTGGAGGTGGAATGAGGAGAAAGAGGAATTGAGGGATAGGAAAGGGAGAAAATAGGATGGGGATAAAGAAAGGAGAAGGGGGAAAAGCGGGGAGGGGGAAGGAGGAAAAAGTGAGGAGGAGGAAAGGAGACAAAGGGAGGGGGAATAATTGGATGAGGGGGAGAGGGGAGTTTCGGAGGTAAGGAGAACCATGGTGGTGGAGAGAGAAAGAGGGGAGAGGAAAGAGAAGAGAGAGAAAAGAAAGAAGGATGAGAAAGATAGAGGAGGAAAGAGAGGAAAAGTCAGTATAGCCTTTTGGAATGTAGCAGTTTTGAGGAATAAGGATAAGGAATTTTGGAAAGGATTAAAAAGGTGGGAAGTAATAGTATTAATAGAAACGTGGATAGAGGAAAAGAGATAAAAATATATTGAAGAGAAGTTACCGAAAGGATATGAGTGGAAGGACAGTGGGCGAAAAGGAAAAATAAGAAAGGAAAAGCAATAGAGGGTATGATGCTAGGAATTAAGAGAGAGTTGGTTGAAAGGAATAAAAATGACCGAGGAGAAAGAGAGGGGATTATAAAGGGAGAGATTAAGTATGGAAGGGGGAGATTAAGTATGGTAGGGGGCGATTAAGAGTAGTGGGAGTGTATGCAAACCAGAATTTAGGAGAGAAGTTAGAAGACCTGAGGGGATGCATGGAAAAAAGGAGGAAAGGATAAGAACAATATGTGGGGGGGATTTTAATGCAAGGACAGGGGAGGAGGAAAGAAAACTAAGTGAAGATGAGTGGGGGGAGGAGGAAAAAGGAAGAAAGTCAATGGATAAAAAGGTAAATAAAAAGGGAAGAAAGTTGATAGAGTTTATAAGAGAGAGTGGATGGTGGATTATAAACGGGGAAATAAGCGAGGATGAGGAGGGTAACTGGACATATTCAGGGGATAGAAGAGAATCAGTAATTGATGTTATTTTAGTAAATGTAGAGGAAGAGATAGAAAGCTTAGAGGTAGGGGATCAAATGAATTTAGATCATTATCCAGTGGTAGTAATATTAAGAGAGAGAAAAAAAGAAAAAAACAGAAAAAAATGAAAAATGGGACATAGAGGAAGATGGGATGAAGAGGGTAGAGAGCGGTTTAGGAGGGTGTTGGAAAGGGTAGAGGTAAAAGAAGAAAGGGTGCAAGAAGGAATAAAAGACGTAGGAAGGAAGATAAGAGAGATGCTGGAAAGAATAGAGGCGGAGGGAAGAATGGTGGAGAGAAAGGGGAGAGGTTGGTGGGATGAGGAATGCAGGGAGAAGAAGAGAAAGGTTAGAAGGACACTAAGAGTGTGGAGGAGGGGGTGGAGAGAGGGGCAAGAGTATAGGAAAGAAAGGAGGAAATATAAGGAAATATGCGAAGAAAAAAAAAGGGAGGAAAACTGGAGAATGGAAAAAGAGGCGGAAGAGGCCAAATCGGTGGAGCAAGTGTGGAGGATTGTAAATAGAGAAAAAAAGAAATGGAAGGGGATAGACAGAGAGATAAGAATGAAGGAATAGGAAGAATACTTTAAGAGACTGATGGGAGGAACAGAGAGGAGGGTGATGGGGGGGGAGGGAAGAGAGGAAAGGCTGGAGGAGGAGAAGAAGTTGGATAGAGGGAAAATAGTTGGAGTATTGAAAAAGATAAAGGATGAAAAGGCGATAGGGATGGATGGGGTGCCGGGGGAGGCTTGGAAATATGGAGGAGAGGAGATAGATAAATGGATTTGGAAGATGTGCAATAAGATTTGGAGGGGTGAAAGATGACCGAAAGATTGGAATGAAGGGGTGTTAGTGCCAATATTGAAGAGGGGACAGGGTAAAGTAGTGGGAGATTATAGGGGGGTGATAATTATGCCGACGATGTATAAGATTTATACGGCGGCATTGGCAGAAAGACTAAGGGAAGAAGTGGAGGGAAAAGAGAGTGGAAGAGGATTTGGAGTCCACCGAATCAAACGGGATTCAGAAAGGAGATGGGGACACTGGATAATATATACGTTTTAAATTATTTAGTGAATAGGCAGATAGAAAAGAAGGGAAGGAAAATGGTGGCAATGTTTGTTGACTTGAGAGCTGCGTTTGATTCAGTGGATAGGGAAATTTTGCTAAAAGCAATGAGAGAGAGAGGGGTAAGAGAGGGGTTGGTGGAAAGAGTGACAGAGGTCTTGAAGGAAACGAGGAGCAGGGTAAGAGTGAGTGAAAAAGTAGGTAAAAGTTTCTGGACAGCAAGGGGGTAAGACAGGAGTGTCCATTGAGCCTCATCTTAATCAACTTGTTAGTAGCGAACATAGAGGAAGAGATGGGAAGGATAAAATGAGGAGGGGTGAAGATAGGGGGGAGGTTAGGGTATATTCATTGTCATATGACGTAGTGTTACTGGCGGAAGGGGAGGAGAAATGAAAAATATGTTGGAGCGGTTGGAAAGGTTTGGAAGTAAATGTAGAGAAGACAAAGGTGTTAAGGTTTAGGGAGGGAGGTGATAGGATGAGTAAGGTTGAATGGAGATGGAAAAGAAAAAGGATAGAGGAAGTAAGAGAGTATAAGTATTTGGAGTACATGTTTCAAAGGAATGGGGGCAGAAAGCATAGATAAGAGATAGGGTAGCAAAGGCGGCAGCGGTTATGGGACAAGTGTGGAATATCGGAAAGAGGAAATTTGGGAGGGACTGGAAAAGGATGGCTGTTCGATACCTTAGTGTGGACAGTAATGGGGTACGGAATTGAAATCTGGAGATGGAAGGAGAGGAAGAAAGTAGAGAGATTACACGAAAGGTATTTGAGATGGGTGTTGGGTGTAGAGGAAAGAACGCCAGGGTATTTGGTGAGAGAAGAAACGCAAAGAGAGAAGTTAAGAGGTAGAGCAGGGAAGAAAGCTTGGGGGTTTGAAGAGAGATTTGGGGGAAGGAGGGATGCTTGTTAGCAAGAATGTGTTTGGAAGAGATGAAGGAAAGAATGAGAAAGAGAAAGGAAGGATCGAAGTAGGAGAGGGAGAGGGACAGTTTTTTAGGGACAGGGGAGTGGAAGCACTAGACTGGGAAAGAAAGAGGAGAGCAGAAGGAGTAGGCTTTGATGAGATAGAAAGAAGGGATAGAGAAAACCAAAGAGAGGAGAGGTGGGAAAGGATTAGGAACGGGAGGTTTAGCAGATGGAAGAGTAAAACGAGAGAATATTCCAAAATATCTGGAAATAGACTGGGGGAAGAGTAGGTGGAAGAGATTAGTAAGATTTAGGCTGGAGAACAAAATGTTAGAAGGAAGATATTGGGAAGAGAAGGATAAAAAGTTGTGCAGGTTATGTAAGTGCCACTTGGCCCTAGAATCCTGGGAACACGTGGGGAGGAGTGCAGAGCATGGAAAAAGGGAGGAGAAGAGACATTGCAGGAGGCGTGTGGAAGGATTTTAGGAGAGGAGGGAGAGGGGAAGGGATGGTTGAGGGAGGTGGAAGAGCCGACAAGGGGAGAGAGGGAGGGGGAGAAGGGGGAAGAATGGGCGAGGAGGTGGAAGCGTGTGAGTGGTATGGGAGGGAGGAGGAGGGTATGAATGCGAGATGTGAGTGCGACGGAGGGAGGGAGTGAGGGGGGGGAGAGCAAAGGTTTGTAAACGAAAGCGGAAGTCCCTAGGGTTGCGCCAATGAGAGAGAGAAAGAGAGAGAGAGAGAGAGAGAGGCATTAGGTTATAAGCAAGAAAAACGAGAGTAACGGCGGGACAGTCAGGACATGCGTGCAAAGCGGCATATTAGTGTAAGATTAAAGTAAGAGTTAAGTTAGATGTAGTTGGTCTTTCCCTCCTCTCTCCTTCTTCGAAGAGGGGAGGGAGATAGCCAAGAAAAAACAGTGGGGAGGGAACCCTCGCAGCGCCGACTAGATCGGACAGAGGGCCCTCTCCACTGTTGAGGAGGTACGCTTCGGGCGGAATTAGCGGCGGGGTAGTTGCCCGGCTGACCCATCTGGGGCTTGAGATGCGGAAATGCAAACCTAGGACCCACTTCCACGGGGGCCCGTCGCATCCCGGTTCGGGTGGCTGGGACTCGACTTCGGTCCCAGAGGGGGTATCTGCTCTCAAGCGTGGATCCTTTTGGGCTAGGACGGATCGCGGTTCATGCTCAGCTCGATCCCGTGATCCGTCCCGAGCACAGACGCCGGAAAAAGTTAGGTTTCAGTGAGTATGCCGGCCACGTCTAGGTCGGACAGTCTCACATATCCCGCGTCCTGTCCCCACAGGCGCGGGAACCCATAAAGGTGTTTCCCAACTATAAAAAAAAAAGATGTAAGTTGGCCTGTAATTATATGTAACACCAAGGCGATCATAAAAATATACTAAAACTACTACTACTACTACTTATAGAAATTGATTAATTGAGCATTGATTAATTAAGCATTTATTATAAAAGGATAATATTAATTATATATATATATATATATATATAATACACTACTAAAAAAAAAATAGGGAACACTTTCCAGACACCAAAAATTAGGCTATTTTCAAATGACTGTAACTCGGTGAAAAATCATCGTAGATGAAAAATAAAAAAAGTATTTTCAAGCTTGAAGATCCAACTTTAACGCTCTATTAGCAGATTTTCAAAATTCTTTTAACTTCCTTGTCTTATGCAGTAAAAAAGCACACTGTTTTGTTCCTTAAAATTTTGTATTTTTGACACTTTGCAGCTCGACCAACAAATTTTTTTCGAATAATTCAAGTAAAGCTTCATAAACTACAACATTTTGCCTACAAAATGCTTTTTTTAAAATTTCTATACGATTTTTTTGGCCGAATTACGCAACTTTGAAGCTAAACCTGCATTTTTTACAAATGATATCCGTACTCCGTGAAAAATCATCGTAGACAAAAAATCAAAAAACTCGAAGTTTCAGCTTTAACATGTCATTAATGGTTTTTAAAAATTTTTTCAATTTCTTAGTACTATGCCCCAAAAAAGATACACTGTTTTTTCTTAGAAATTACGTATTTTTAACAACCTGTAGCTCAATAAAAAATTTTTTCTCGACAAATCCAATGCAAGTGCCATAAAGTATGACATTTTTTCTACAAAATACTTTTTTTTAAATTTTTTCTACGATTTTGTTTGACCGAGTTACAAGACTTCGAAGAAACACATGTTTTACAGTATATTTTTCTGAAAAATGACGTCTACCGCCGACATTAGTATTACTCAATATGCACCACGTGGAGGTTGCCGGTCGGATAATTGCACATCGTGTGTGTGTGTGTGTGTGTGTGTGTGTGTGTGTGCGCGCGCGCGCGCACGCGCGCGCATGAATGTTCAATAGTGTGTATTTCCTCCTCTCTGATCAATTACTGCTTGCAAGCATTTTCGCATATTTAGACATCTTGCAATATAGATCTTGCGGAATGTTGTGCCAAATTTTCGTTAAAATTTCTCACAATTCTTCTAAATTTTGCGGCTATTCTTCGCGACGCCTTAATCGTCGTTCCATTTTATCCCAAATGTGCTTGATTGGAATTAAGTCCGGGCTATTGGCGAGATGATTTAACAGTCTAGTTGCGTGTCGTTCAGAAAAACGTCGCGTTATATTCGCCGTATGAGGTCGAGCGTTGTCCTGCATGAAAATGAAGTTCCGACAGGTTTGATTTAATTGCAAAACGTGTGGTCGTAGAATATCGTTGATATAACGAACACCTGTCATTGCCGGAGGTGGCAGGATCACTAGATCACTTTGTCTTGTAAGTGATATACACCCCCACACCTTCACGGAACCGCCGTTGTAAGATCGTACTGGCATTATGCAACGTTGATTATAGCGTTTATTTCGTCGACGCCAAGACGATTAAGGCGTCGCAAAGAACAGCCGCAAAATTTAGAAGAATTGGGAGAAATTTTAACGAAAATTTGGCACAACATTCCGCAAGATCGTATTGCAAGATGTATAAATATGCGAAAACGCTTGCAAGCAGTAATTGATCAGAGAGGAGAAAATACACACTATTGAACATTCATGCGCGCGCGCGTGCGCACGCACGCACACACACACAGCAGAGAGGGTTTGGAGTCATTAAATACCGTAGAAGTGACGAACTGTGGGGTCCTTATCTCTGCTGTGATACACACACACACACACGCACACACACACACATACACACACACACATCCACACACACACACATCCACACACACACACACATCCACACACAGAGACAGACAGACAGACAGACAGACACACACACACACACACACGCACGCACGCACGCACGCACGCACGCACTCGCGCGCCCGCGCGCGCGCACACACACACACGATGTGCAATTATCCGACCGGCAACCTCCACGTGGTGCATATTGGGTAATGCTAATGTCGGCGGTAGACGTCATTTTTCAGAAAAATGTACTGTAAAACGTGTTTCTTCAAAGTCTTGAAGTAACTCGGTCAAAAAAAATCGTAGAAAAAATAAAGAAAAAAGCATTTTGTAGAAAAAATGTTATATTTTATGGCACTTGCATTGGATTTGTCGAGAAAAAATTTTTTATTGAGCTACAGGCTGTTAAAAATACGTAATTTCAAGGAAAAAATTGTGTATCTTTTTTGGGGCATAGTACTAAGAAATTGAAAAAATTTTTGAAAACCATTAATGACATGTTAAAGCTGAAACTTCGAGCTTTAAAATGGTTTTTTGATTTTTTGTCTACGATGATTTTTCACGGAGTACGAATATCATTTGTAAAAAATGCAGGTTTAGCTTCAAAGTTGCGTAACTCGGCCAAAAAAATCGTAGAGAAATTTTAAAAAAAGCATTTTGTAGGCAAAATGTTGTAGTTTATGAAGCTTTACTTGAATTATTCGAAAAAAATTTGTTGGTCGAGCTGCAAAGTGTCAAAAATACAAAATTTTAATGAACAAAACAGGGTGTGCTTTTTTACTGCATAAGACAAGGAAGTTAAAAGAATTTTGAAAATCTGCTGATAGAGCGTTAAAGTTGGATCTTCAAGCTTCAAAATGCTTTTGTTTATTTTTCATCTACGATGATTTTTCACCGAGTTACAGTCATTTGAAAATAGCCTAATTTTTGGTGGCTGGAAAGTGTTCCCTATTTTTTTTTGAGTAGTGTATACACACACACACACGCACACACACACACACACACACACACACATGCATATGCATATACATTGTGACGATGCAACTTGCGTTCGTTGTCCGTCAGAAAGGCCGTACGGCCTGACCGCAAAGCGCGACACGGGTTCTGCGTATTTCCGGCTCAGCAGCAGGCGCGATTCCGTTGGCGCAATCGTTTAAGTGTGTGTGTTTGTCTCTGTGCCGTCCCTGCGCCCGCTATTAAACTTAAGTAAGCGGTAGGTCCGCCGAGGTAAACCGATAACTGCGAGAAAACATCTTGTACTCGTGAAACGTCTCGTCCACCCAGAGGCGCCGAGAAGGAAGCGAGAATCAAAGAACATCGCCGAGGGATTTACGGAGCACCCCGAGACGCAGGGGCTCGCAGGTTGTACCGCTCACACTATCCCTTTTGTTTGCCGCCGAACAAAAATTTTGTCTGTCAGGAGTTAATTTTTCAAGAACGGCAGAGTCACAGGCGGAAGTTGCGCGAAGCTAAAAGATAAAAACGAGAACGAGGTGAGACCAAGAATCGAGCAGAGGAGGCATCACGGGCCTGAGGCGGCGGCCATCCGCCACCGGAGATAAGGCCGACCGATATCAGTTCCCGGGGAAGCCGAGAATTACCTGCCGAATTTGGCCGCTGCTTTGTTGTTCAATAGTTTTCCTTTTTGCAACTTCCATATCTTTCCATTTTTTTGATGTAATAGCAAAAATATTTTCTTGTTTGTTTTGTATCGCTTTTTGTTTTTTTCCTACATTTTCTTGACTAGGAAAATGTAAATGTTCTTTCCATAGTGCTTCATATTCAATATTTTTTTCTTTTATAATTAAATTAGAAACTATTTTATTTGTAGTTTCTGTAATATTTATAATCAACATTATACATATATAAAAATCTATGTAAAGAGATTAATTTGAAAGTTATAAACTTTTTATAAAAAATACTTTTCAAAACATCAGAACATGATTGCACAGAATTAGTTTGGCACTTAGCCCTTACGTCAGCTGATAATGTTTTTGAAGATTCAATATTATTAATTTCTGTTACATCAGAGCATGTTTCAGTATCTAAAAAATAGATACAAAAATAAAATCGATGAAAAAAATATTTATGATATTTAGATAAAGATTTAATAAAATAATATTAAATTTTACTTATTTGTACTTCTTCATCAATGCTTAAAATATTGTCGGAAGGATTGAGCACAATTAAATCATTCTCATTATTATCATTCTCATGATGAAATACATTCATTTCATTTAGATTTAGTTCTACTGTATTGTCTTTATTAAATTCAAGCACATAAATTGTTAATATCTCACTTGTATTAATTAAATTATTTGCAACAGGTTAAATCACTGCCACATCTAGAAACATAATTTTTTATAAAAGCATAAAAATAGACTTGTACTTATTGCTAACAAAATTGTGAAAATGATTATCAAATACCTGCATTTGTGTTAACATTTGTTTCTCTAACGACAAAGTATGAATTACCATTCAAGTATCATTCAAAAGAATAGAATTCTGTTTATTTTCTTTATCAATTTGAGTTTTATATTTTTTCCATACAGAAAATAAGATTTCTTTCATTGGTGGTTTTTGGTTACATTTATACGCATTTTCAAATGCTTGTACCACTTCAGTAGGTATATTTCTTTCAAGATCAATTAATATACTTCATTTATAGAAATCATATTTGTATCGGTTTCAATGTCTTTAATTTGCTACAGTTGCTTATGTCGAGTTAACATATGGAATAATCTACTCTATCAGGATTAAAGGGATAAAGATCACAGGCTTCAAATGAATTTTTTATCGTTTGAGGCTTTAAAGCACTTAAATAAGCCTTATGAAAAATTGAAGCAAAATTAACTTTAGTGATCAATTTTTTTGAAGTTTGCATATGGTTTTGAACAACTTTCTTCCATTCAATTTTTAAAGGATGAAATACTCCTACATCACATGGTTGCAGGATGTGAGTTACATTGGGTAACAAACAGAATAATAAAATTTTTTTTCATTACAAAAATCATGCAACTCTAAATTTATGTGAAATTTATGACCATCAAGCAGCACAAGCACTGGAAAGTTAATATTCTTTTCTACAAGTTTTGGATAAAATACATTTGCAATATATTCAAAGAAAGTTGGACTAAACATCCATCCTGAATCACTTTTTCCTGCAGCTACTCCATCCGGTAGAGATTCCATGACATCACGTGGAAATCTTTTATAGGGATATATTATTAAAGGATTAATAGATTCTCCATTAGCAGAAACTGTACATAATACAATCATGCATGGTTTTTCTTGGCCTGATGCTAATATATACTGATTCTTTTCTTCTTTGTTTGCAAGAATTTTGCCAAGTTTAGGACATAATGACATTCCTGTTTCATCCATATTAAAAATTCTTGAAGAATTTTCTAAAATATCATATGCATCTTCTTCAATCAAATATTGCCTTGAACAAGTAAACTATTCACGTATGCTTTCTTCTGTAACAGATGATCTAGCTTTTGATAAAACTTCAGTGTTCCTTAAACTAATTTCAGGATGTATTTTCAAAAATAAATTCATCCATTTTCTACCAGGTCTGTTGTTTACAAATGGATTTTCTCGTTTAATTTTTTCTAAAATGGATTGCACTGCATCTTGTACGTCACTTGTACGCATTGGGATTCCTAACTTTGCTTTTTGAATAATCCACGTTTTAATTCGTTCTTCTTCTTTTGGGTAAAGAACAGGCAAAGGCCCCATTTTTCTTTCAATAGGTACTTTATCGTGTAACTTATTGAAAAGGGTACTTTTTGGTACCTTACATAGCTGCGATGTTTTATTAATGCTTATCCCATCAATACGTACACTGTTAATAGCATCTTGTAATAGCAATGCTTCTTGTGAATAAATAAACCTACAATATTTTTTCTTTCTATTTTTTGCTTGATTATTCGACATCGTATTCAAGAATCTAAAAAAAAATATAATGACAAAAGGAAGTTAATCTCACTATCACTTTGTTTATATTTATAATAAATCTTTCGTTTTAACCATATAGCTTTATAATCATAATAACTAAATTTTTAAAGCATACCAATATATAATAACAATTAAAAAGGCTAATATTTACCTCTATGTTCGTAAATATACAAAATAACCTTTAATTTGATGATATCTGTTTGGCAGATATCATTTGAACATAACTGATCGTTCACTGGTACAACCATTTCGCGTTTGGTTTGCTAGTTAATGACTGATATAGCGTTTATTGGTACAAACAAGAAAGGAATGCATCAATATTTGACCTACAGAAAATATAAATAAAAACAAATAAAATACAATAATAAATAGACAATAAATAAAATTTTAGTATTATGCGATCCTAAAACAATCGATTTTAAGTTTTCTGATAATAAATATTAAATATAAAAATGTTTTCTTGTAGTATGTACATTCGACTTTGCTTATAGTAAATTTCTGTTATAGATACATTTTTGAAGTAACGTACATATTTTCCAGTTTTACTTAATATTAATACATATTTAAATAAAAAATGGTGTTTTAATCAAATCTGAATAAAAATTAGATTTAAAAAATATCAATTAATTTATAATTTATTATTCTGAAGTTTTGTTATTTTAATATATTTCTGAAATAGTCATTTATTGGTGACTGTTCAGCGACTGGTGCAGTGACCTTATTTATCACGTTTGATTATTCTCTTTTTGTCAACTTCTTAGCTATTTCGGTTAGTTCCTTTTCCTTGCATTCGCTTAATATATTTTTTTTTGCTGTATGTTATCTCTGTCTTTCCTCACAATATATTATATTCTGCTTGTTACATCAACCTGACTACGTTAATCTCTCGCCTACCCGTTTTTTCTCGCAAGAGAGCCGCTCCGTCCCTGTCTCCGCTAGACCCGCCCCTCTGCCGGTTAGAGGAGCTAGCTGGCCGTGTGCGAGCAACGGTTTCGCGTTTTTATACCGCGCGATATACTGACTGTATATCGCGCGGTATAAATTAGTGCTTACAAGGGCACCACACATAACCCGGGTCACCGATTTTGATGAAACTTTACAGTTATGTAGTATTAGTATAGCAATACTAAATGCTAAACGGAGACGATGCACTACTCAACCGTTGACGTGAAATCGTTGTTTGAATTTCACCATATAGCTTTAATACCGTAACATTGAAGGAGTTTGGCAAGTAGCAGCGTGGTGTGGCGGACAGCGCGAGCGCCTATAGTTTTGCAGGTCGCGGCCGTCGCGGGTTCGAGTCCACAATTTTTTTTTTTTTTACCCAGTACTCTTATTGTTACAATATACATATATATATATATATATATATATATATATATAATAAAATATATAATAAATAATACACAGATATAGATATAATAATACGCAAAAAATCTTCTCTGCATTCGAACTTTTGTTAGTTTACTTTATATACATTTAAATATATATATATATATATATATATATATATATATATGTATATATATATATATATATACACACACATAGATTTATATGGATGGCGAGATATTTATATGATATATTTGATTGTGAGAGTTAAAATGCTTATTTATTTAACTAACTAGCGACCGACCGATTTTTCTTAATGTTAATGAGATATGTTTTCCCCTTACATTATTGAAAAAAAATGTGCTTGCGAAAAAATTGGATTTATAAAATGTTCGTGGTGTAAATCAGTTTTATGTTTTACTTGTTTTTATGATTATTATCACCCGAAAGTGTGCAAAATTACAGAGCAAGACGACGAATAAATTCATTTGTAATTGTTTTTGTACTTACACATAAATAAATATGCATATTAACTCTCACAATCAAATATATCATATAAATATCTCGCCATCCATATAAATCTATGTGTGTGTATATATATAATATATATATATATATATATATATATATATTTAAATGTATATAAAGTAAACTAACAAAAGTTCGAATGCAGAGAAGATTTTTTGCGTATTATTATATCTATATCTGTGTATTATTTATTATATATTTTATTATATATATATATATGTATATTGTAACAATAAGAGTACTGGGTAAAAAAAAAAAAAAAAAATTGTGGACTCGAACCCGCGACGGCCGCGACCTGCAAAACTATAGGCGCTCGCGCTGTCCGCCACACCACGCTGCTACTTGCCAAACTCCTTCAATGTTACGGTATTAAAGCTATATGGTGAAATTCAAACAACGATTTCACGTCAACGGTTGAGTAGTGCATCGTCTCCGTTTAGCATTTAGTATTTCTATACTAATACTACATAACTGTAAAGTTTCATCAAAATCGGTGACCCGGGTTATGTGTGGTGCCCTTGTTAGTGTTAAAAAATTAATTCCAGCGACGCGACCGGCATAATCGCGTCTGGCGCCCAACTGTGTGACCTAGCAAAACTTGGGATGTCGTAGCTCCCCGCCGCTCCAGCGCGTGTTCGCCTTAAACATTTTTGTTTGATCGCGTATTTCGCCGCAGTTCTCCGGCGACTTAAAGAAAATACGTGACTATATATACACGTAACTACCGCCCGTGGTTTCGCGGATTGATAGATCAAGTAAAACTGAGCAGAAAAATCCTTTACCATTTTTTAATATTTGCCGTAGTTAACGAAATGAAAATGAATAACGTCTGCGAATAAGCGCGTATCACCGCGCGCAAGGACCGCCCGCCGGTCGCCGAGACGTAGGCAGCCGCGGCTGTCGGCGCGGCGCGGTGCGGTGAGGAGGGAAAAGCAGCATTAGCTGCGGCCTGCGAGCGGCGCGGCAAGGAGGGAGAAGGCTGCTCCAGCTGCCTACGTCTCAGCGACCGGTGGGCGGTCCTTGCGCGCGGTGATACCCGCTTATTCGCGGAATTTACTAATTTTTATTTTGTAAACTATGGCAAATATTAAAAAATGGTAAAGGACTTTTCTGCTCAGTTTTACTTGATCTATCAATTTACGAAACCAGGGGCGGTAGTTACCTGACACCCTATACACACACACACACACACACACACCCACACACACACACACACCCCCACACACACACACACACACACACACATATATATATATATATATACAGGGTGTCAGGTAACTAGCGCCCGTGGTTTTGTGGATTGATAGATCAAGTAAAATTGAGCAGAAAAGTCTTTAACCATTTTTTAATATTTGCCATAGTTAACGAAAAAAAATTAATAAAGTTTGCGAATAAGCGCGTATCACCGCGCGCAAGGACGGCCCACCGGTCGCCAAGCGTAGGCAGCTGGAGCAGCCTTCTCCTCCCTTGCTGCGCAGCTCGCAGGCCGCAGCTACTGCTGCGTTTCCCTCCTCACCGCACAGCGCCGCGCCAACAGCCGCGGCTGTCTACGTTTCGGCGATCGGCGGGCGGTCCTTGCGCGCGGTGATACGCGCTTATTCGCAGACTTTATTAATTTTTGTTTCGTTAACTATGACAAATATTAAAAAATGGTAAAAGACTTTTCTGCTCAGTTTTACTTGATCTATCAATCCATAAAACCACGGGCGGTAGTTACCTGACACCCTATATATATATATATATATATATACAGGGTGTCAGTTAACGATCGCCCGTGGTTTCGTGGATAGATAGATCAAGTAAAACTGAGCAGAAAAGTCCTGTACCATTTTTCAATATTTGCCATAGTTAACGAAAAAAAATTAATAAAGTCTGCGAATAAGCGCGTATCACCGCGCGCAAGGACCGCCCGCCGATCGCCGAGAGGCAGCCGCGGCGTAGGCGTGGCGCTGTGCGGTGAGGAAGGAAAAGCAGTAGCTGTTTTCCCTCCTCACCGCACAGCGCCGCGCCAACAGCCGCGGCTGCCTACGTCTCGGCGATCGGCGGGCGGTCCTTGCGCGCGGTGATACGCGCTTATTCGCGGAATTTACTAATTTTTATTTCGTTAACTATGGCAAATATTAAAAAATGGTAAAGGACTTTTCTGCTCAGTTTTACTTGATCTATCAATCCACGAAACCACGGGCGATCGTTACCTGACACCCTGTATACACACGCACGCACGCACGCACGCACGCACGCACGCACGCACGCACGCACGCACGCACGCACGCACGCACGCACGCACGCACGCACGCACGCACGCACGCACGCACGCACGCACGCACGCACGCACGCACGCACGCACGCACACGCACGCACGCACGCACGCACGCACGCACGCACGCACGCACGCACGCACGCACGCACGCACGCACGCACGCACGCACGCACGCACGCACGCACGCACGCACGCACGCACGCACGCACGCACGCACGCACGCACGCACGCACGCACGCACGCACGCACGCACGCACGCACGCACGCACGCACGCACGCACGCACGCACGCACGCACGCACGCACGCACGCACGCACGCACGCACGCACGCACGCACGCACGCACGCACGCACGCACGCACGCACGCACGCACGCACGCACGCACGCACGCACGCACGCACGCACGCACGCACGCACGCACGCACGCACGCACGCACGCACGCACGCACGCACGCACACACACACATATCTCACTAAACGTTTGTTTAGTTCTCTCTTGACCCGGATCGTGCCCTGGTAATTCCCGACGAGCTACATCCGTGCACAATTTTCTATTCAAGAAAAACGGGTCGTTACATACATTTAGAAAGTAAATTTACAAATAAATAATAATATTATAAATCTTAATTAAATTGATTTCTTATATTAAGAAATCCGATTATTGTGAACATAAAAATAATCTAACAATAAATATTTTTTAGAATTGCAAGAAAACATTACTTTATTAAAAACTATTTTATTTTATTTACTTGAATACTTCAATTAATAAACTTTAACTTCATTATAAGTAAATAAACTATTAAAATAAATATTTCTTGTGTTAAAACTTTTATAAAATATATTTCTTTAATATTTTTTCAAAAACAATACACATCTTTTCAATACATAACCTTTCAGTAGCTCGTCTATAAGATTTGCAAGAATCGCAATACATTTTGACAACATCAGACCTGTCTCAGCAATATTGCAGATACATGTTGCAACTTTTATGAAATATTTCACTATTTTGAAGTACTTCTTCGATAGGATTTTTAAAAAATTTGGAGTAAAATAAAAAGAATTTTAATATACGAATTTTATAGAATTATAATAGAAGAATTTTATTATAATACAAATTTTTTTAGAATTTTGTTACAGTAAATTTTATAATCAATCATAATATTTTTTACTTTTCAAAATTTTTTCCCTTTTTAAAATTCAAATTTGAATTAAAGATATTTAAGTAATTTATATTTTAATATCTTTAAATAGAATTATTAGTGCTCGCCGCGGATATTTTCTGAAAAAAATTTTAAAAAGTACAAAAAATTTGCATTTAATGTCATAATTTATGTTAGAGGGCGCAGGAGAAAGGCAGGCAGACCGGAATGAAAAGAACTCACGTTTTACATGAATAACTTGAACAATGCATTTTGACTAAAGGCCGCGACACAGGCTTTGCATAACTGCGTAACCGTATGCATAAAGAAATTGATTGGTTCATTTCCTTATGCATGTGCTAACGGACAAATCAACTTTCTTATGCATACGGTTACGCAGCTATGAAAAAGCCTTAAGGGCCTCGCACATGAAATGCATAACAGAGCATAAGCATAGCATAAGGCCTTTGGACCAATAAGAATCTTACGTAAATCAATATGGCGACTTGATGCCGGATACTCATTGGTCCATCGGTCTTATGTTGTGCTTATGTTATGTTATGCATTTCATGTGCAAGGTCCTTTAAACGTTACTACACAGAACGGAAGTGATCGAGAGAGGGATCGAGACTCACGGATAAGACAGGTAGATGGGAAAAACGACTTGAAAAAATAGGCAGCGTAGATGGCGCGGTAACAGAGGCAATGAGTAGTTATATACAGGGTGATTCAAAATAACCTATTGGTCCCGAAGTTGGCATATTTTTAACTTTTTAAAATTTTTTCCCTTTTTAAAATTTAAATTTGAATTAAAGATATTTAAGTAATTTATATTTTAATATCTTTACATAGAATTATTAGTACTCGCCGCGGATATTTTCTGAAAAAAATTTTAAAAAGTACAAAAAATTTGCATTCGTAATCGAATTCTGAGACAATTTTTTCTTTTGCAAAAATTTGTCCGAGCTTAGTTTTCAAATTACAATAAGAATTAGCGTATGACGGGTCAGGTACAAGTGATAGACAGGGGCGGCGCGACTCACTGTTACACGCGGGTGTTTCCGTGGGGCACCTCCTGCGCTCAAATGACTGACAAAAGTACATGGACAGCACATTCCTATTTAAACTTTCTCTCTCTCTCTCTCTCTCTCTCTCTCTCTCTGTCACTTTAATTATGCTACATTTAACTTGTCAAATTTCGATCTGTCATCCGGCCGTCAAATATCGGGATGACCGTGAAATCTTCAAGTAAGTTTACATTATTATAATAAATGTACGCCCGCGAATAATAAAATTTAATGCAAATTAGATTACTTAAATGTGCAAGTTAAAAGTAGCACTTTTAAAACGCACAAAAAGGAAAGAAAGGAGAGAGAGAGAGAGAGAGAGAGAGAGAGTGAGAGAGAGAGAGACGGGGAGAAGGGGGCTTTAAACAAGTTTAAGCACGTTCACTCACGCACACGACAATCAGCTTATTGTTTCCACGATGCGACAGTTCAATTTAAATTTGTCCTTTATCCAAATTTATCCCTCGAAGTTGTTTCATATTTTACCACATTTACATTATTTACTCTGCACTTGATCGATAAACGCGGAACTACGCGACAAACCGATCGATCAGTTTTATTAATTACTCTAATCACTACAATCATTCGATGCGTTAAAATTACTCGAAGAAACACGTGTTTATGTTACGATCACACAATACGTGTTCACTCGACGATATGAAGCAGTCGACTGGATGTTATTGATTATGTTGTTATAAGAGTGTCGAACGATTGGTTAAAGCCATAAGTCAAAACGCGGCAATTTAAAATGAAAATATTGGTTAATACAATATATATCAATACAATTTATTAGAAAAATGTTGCAAATGCATGTTTATCATTATTTGTTGAAAATTGTATGATAGTGACTTTATCAAGATCATTATTATTCATTCTAAATATTCAAGAAATAATTTTATCAAAATTAATTTTTTCTAAATATTTTTTTTTATTTCTTATTTTTGAATATTTACGAAAACTGTGAAAATATTCCTCGAAATAAAATATTTGGTTGCCCTGAAAAGGACAGATTATCCTTTGCTGCAAGGAGATTTCAAGAATTATATCCTTGAAGTTTTTTTATAATAAATATTCTAAATAATTATCTTGATAAAATCACTTACAATTTTTAACAAGTAATAATAAACATGCATTTGCCACATTTTTCTAATAAATTGTATTGATGTAAATCGTATTAATCAATATTTTTATTTTGAATTACCGCGTTTTGACTTATGGCTTTAACCAATCGTTCGACACTCTTATAACGACATAACCAATAACATTCAGTCGACTGCTTCATATCGTCGAGTGAACACGTGTTGTGTGATCGTAACGTAAATACGTGTTTCTTCGAGTAATTTTAACGCATCAAATGATTGTAGTGATTACAGTAGTGATTAATAGTAATTAATAAAGTCGATCGATCGGTTCGTCGCGTAGTTTCGCGTTTATCAATCAAATGCAGAGTAAATAGTGTAAATGTGGTGAAATATGAAACAACTTCGAGGGACAGATCTGGATAAAGGACAAATTTAAATTGAACTGTCGCATCATGGAAACAATAAGCTAATCGCCGTGTGCGTAAGTAAACGTGCTTAAACTTGTTCAAAGCCCCCCCCCGTCACTCTCTCTCTCTCCTTTCTATCTCTTTTTGTGCGTTTTAAAAGTGCTACTTTTAACTTGCAAGTGCACATTTAAATAATCTAATTTGCATTAACTTTTATTATTCGCGGGCGTACATTTATTATAATAATGTAAACTTACTTGAAGATTTCACGGTCATCCCGATATTTGACGACCGGATGGCAGATCGAAATTTGACAAGTTAAATGTAGCATAATTAAAGTGACAGAGAGAGAGAGAGAGAGAGAGAGAGAGAGAGAGAGAGAGAGAGAGAGAGAGAGAGAGAAAGTTTAAATAGGAATGTGCTGTCCATGTACTTTTGTCAGTCATTTGAGCGCAGGAGGTCCCCCACGGAAACACCCGCGTGTAACAGTGAGTCGCGCCGTCCCTGTCTACCACTTGTACCTGACCCGTCATACGCTAACTAATTCTTATTGTAACTTGAAAACTAAACTCCGGACAAATTTTTGCAAAAGGAAAAATCGTCTCAGTATTCGATTACAAATATGCCAGCTTCGGGACCAATAGATTATTTTGAATCACCCTGTAGATTAAATATGAATTCTATATATGAATCGCCTTGGTCTAACAATTTATTTATTGTTTGTCAAATAAAAATTAAATTTTTTTTTTTTATAAAACGGTATATATATTTACAATGTTTTTTTAAATAAGCGGATATAAAAAACTATTTAGGGATATTTGAATATAAATTAATTAAATATTTTTAAATAGTTATTAGTGCTTATTTATTTAAAAAAAGCACTTATAATTATACATATATACCATTATATTAAAAAATAGAAAGTGTATAATTTTAATTTACAAACAATAAATAAATTATGACATCAAATTATAAATGGTGGTTCTCCGTTAATTACAGCTGACACTTTATCATTTTTTAATATTGTCACATGATTACCTTCAACGTAATGTACTTTTACGATATTTTGAGTTACCCTAAATAATTATATTTTATTAACAAAGTTTTGAATTTGACTTATTCTCATAAAAATATATGTTAAAGCAGCTGTTTGAAAATACCTTGTGCAAACCAAAATCTTCCTCAATTTCGGACGTATACAACGAATGTAGGTTTTAGTAAGGTGATAGGAGATTTAATAGGCAGCAACATAGAATAATCAAAGTGCCATAAGGCCGATAAATATTTGTAAACTGTGGTACATAGCGTCTTTAAATTTTCTGGCGAAAGTGACGCATTCTTAACTAAGAATTGTTTTGCGAAAATAATGTATCTTTCTTCCCAAGTATTACATTTTTTTAGTTCCAGCAACATCTATGAAAAAATACACATTTTAGTATAAAAACTTTCTTAAATAATTTTTTTTTAACATACGATGTATTTCAACATAAAAAAACTTGAAATATAAAACTAAAAAGATAAAAAAGATAATAATTGATAGTCGTTTTCTCATACAAAAACAAAAATATTATAAATATATTTTAAATTAATTTCAATAAATACTCAAGAAAAAATATACCTTTTTATTAGTTTCTGATAAATAGATTCTTATAATATTGTCCAATCTGAAGATCTGCATCTGATGTAACATGTTTGTACTCAGTTTGTATTTGTTCAGGAGCCTCGTCAATAAGAACCAGACGGCCTTTAATATTCATAGTTTCCAATCTTCTTGTTATTTCGATAGCAATAATGGATCCAAAGGAATAACCTACCATTACAAAATCTTTTCCACCTTTCAATTTTGGTAATATGTGCTGCAAAAATCAAAAGAATTTGATTAATTTTACGTGACTTAAACAGAAGCAACGTTTTATCAACATGATATAAAATATAATAAATAATGTGAATGCACACATTTGTAAGACGATCAGTCGTTTCTGATATAATGTTTGTAGCATCGATGTTGTTTGTGTTATATTGCAAAAATCTTATTGAAAATTTAATATTTGATGCTAAATGCTTAAATATTGCCGCACTGCCGTCGATATCAGGTATAATAAAAACTTCAGTTATAGTGCTCTGTCTTTTAGTTGAGAAATTGAAATAGGTCTCTGAAATAAAATCTTCGTCTCTTAAAACATTAGCTACAAATTTAAATTCATATGACTCTTCTGCATCAAGATTTTCCTTATCTTGCTTGTCATCGTCACTAAAGTTTGTAATGCACATCTTATTGAGTTTTGCAAAAGTAAGATTTCGCATTTCTTGCGCAGTAAGAAAAATGTCAAAATCTCGTTCCAGAATTTGCATGATTTCCACGGTCGTCATAGAGTCCATACCTAATTCGGCCAGAGATGTATTTTGACTTACAATTTTTATATCTTTTATATCTGTAATATAAATAAATTATTTTGAACTATACTGTAAAACTTGTGTAAATTTATTTGTAACTGGTAATAAGCTCTTAACTGTAAATAATAAACTAGTTTAATGTGGATGATTTGGTAAATATAGCCAAAGAAGCAAATATGAATTTACGTAAAAGACTGGCAACAGTTTCTATCGGAATGTCTTATTAATGTATTATAAATTAATTTTGATGTATATCTTTAAATAATAATAATAATAATAATAATGAAGACTGAGGGGGCGGTCCTCGGATCGAAGATCCGCCTACGGCACGCAGACTGTTGTCCATTGTGCCACCCTCCAGTCGTTTGCTGCCTATGGGAGCCCCGATTCCCTCCAGAAGAGACTCAGGTCCCTCATAGGCAGCCTGCTAATCTGCCCTGGCTCGGGAAATGCCGAGCCTAGTAGTTTTAGTCTCAGCCCCGCATAGGCCGGACAGTCGCAAAGAATGTGGAGACTTGTCTCCTCTTCCTCCCCACAGGCCCTACACTCGGCCGTATCGGAACGGCCCAGCCTGCGCATGTGGTAATTGAGGGCTCCATGGCCAGACAGTATTTGCACCACTAGCCTGGCGTCCCTTCTGCTCAAGGACCTTATGTCCCGACCTAGGTCCTCACTGGGTGTTTCCCCCAGTAGAGCCCCGGCCTGTCGACACTTGGTCCTCAGCTCGTTTTTCCAAAACTCGAGGTGCTCGTTCCGCAGCCAGGCCCGAAGCTTCTCCCTGCCAAGGTAGAAAGGGACCCCCAGCACCGGTCCCGGCCCGAACACCTCCATTCCTGATGCGGCCCTGGCGAGCCGATCGGCCTCTTCATTGCCCTCAATCCCCGAGTGACCGGGGACCCAGGTCACGATAACTTCTTTGTCTTTCGCCAGCTTCTCCAGTGCATTTCTGCAGTCCCAGACTAGCCGCGAGGTGTAAATCGGAGCTTCGAGTGCCTTGATGGCAGCTTGACTGTCCGAACATATTCTCACGCGCCCACCTGTCTCCTTCACTTCCAGGGCCAGTTGGGCACATCTCAGGATTGTCACAATCTCCGTCTGGAAAACCGTGGCGTACCCATCCAGGGGCAGGCTTTCTGCCACCCTCCTCTGTCGGCAAACAATGCCCGCGCCGGAGCTCGTACCCGTTTTGGAGCCATCTGTGAACCAGACATCCCCGTCCCAGGCCTGAACCGATGCTCCGGGTTCAATCTCGTCCGCGAGCCCTGTAACCTGCACTTTAAAGCGCCTGTCCAGGGCCCGAACTGCCATCCTGTCTTGCCTCATTCTGAAGATGGAGTCGGTCAGCACGCCGCTGGGGAACTTAGTATGCGCAGTCCCCTCTTTCCACTTCAGTTCACAGGCCAGTCGGTGTGCGGCGATCGCCGCCGCCTCCACTACCACCTGGTGAAGTGGTTCAATCCCGAGCAAAATGCCTATGGCTGCCACCGGCGTGGTTCGTACCCAGGGCCCCTCTTAAAATCAGGGCCCTGATGTGCTCGAGCGCCGCCACCGCCGCTTTCTTCCGCGCCCTCGGCCACCACACGACTGCTGCGTAGGTGAGCCTGGGTCGAAGTATTGCAGTGTAGATCCAACAGACCATCCTGGGCTTCAGCCCCCACGTCTGGCCCACGATTCTCCTGCACATCCAGAAGTAGGAGCACAAGCTCTTACAGCGGCTTTCAAGATGCTCCCTCCAGGACAGCTTCTTATCTAGGATCACTCCTAGATATTTCACTGACTCAGTTGGGATTAGCCTTGTACCTTCAAAGATAGGCCCCTTTATAGTGCCCACTTTATATTTGCGAGTGAAAACAACGAGCCCCGTTTTCAGCGGATTTACTGACAAATCGGTCCCCCTGCACCACCGCTCCACTGTTCCCAGTGCGTTCTGCATGAGCTCCAAGAGAGGCCCGAGAAAGGGTCCTCGCACTAGCAGAGCCACGTCGTCAGCGTAGCCCTGCACGAAGAAGCCCCTCTCACTCAGTTCCTCAAGCAGCCCATCCACCACCAGGCACCATAGCAGTGGAGAGAGTACCCCGCCCTGGGGGCACCCACTTTCCACCCATCCACTGACCCTCGTTGTTCCCAACGAGGCTACAACTCGCCGTCCTAGCATGCCCCGAATCCACTCTACGAGTTTCTCCGGCACACCCCTGTGCAACGCTTCTTCACACACCACCTTGTGCGGGGTGTTGTTAAAAGCACCCTCTATGTCTAAGAAGGTGCCCACCGCGTAACCGCCCCTCTCCAGTTGCCCCTCGATAAACGACACGGTCGCATGAAGAGCCGTCTCCGTGGAGTAGCCCATGCGGTACGCGTGCTGCGCGCAGTGCAAGGGACGCCGCAGGAGGACAACGTCTCTTACATACGCGTCGACCAATTTCTCCAGAGTCTTCAGGAGAAATGAAGTCAGACTTATCGGTCTGAAGTCTTTAGCAGAGGAGTAGCTCACTCTTCCCGCTTTTGGGATGAATACCACTCTCGCTAGTTTCCATGCGCTAGGCGTATGGCCCAGAGCCAAACATGCCCTCAAAGTCCTTGTCAGAGGTCCCACGACTAGCTCCAGCCCCTCCTGTAAAAGAGCCGGAAATACTTGATTTGGTCCCGCCGACTTAAAAGGTTTGAAGGTGTTTATCGCCCATCTCACTTTTCCGGGTTTGACAATGCTGGCCGCTAGTCCCCAGTCCGCCTTGCGAGCCCTGCGCGAGCCCACCGCATCGTAGGCAAACAGTTCACCGTGCTCTCTGCGAAAGCCCGGAAAGCTGGCCTCCAGCAGATGCACCAGACATCGCTCCCCGGTCACCAATGTCCCATCGGGGAGACTAATGGAGTCTAGGACGGCGTCTGGATTTCTGGCTAGAATCCTGCATAGTCTTGCGGTCTCGGGCACGCCCTTTACCGACTCGCAGAACTCTTTCCAGCTCTTTTTCTTTGCCCTTACCACGGAGTCTCTGTAGTCTTTCTGGGCCCTTCTGTGAAGTTCCCAGTCCGACTGGCGGCCCGTGTTCCTGGCCCTATTCCAGGCCCTCCGAGCCGCACTTCTGAGCTCCTGCAGCTTGGGACTCCACCAGGAGTTGCCCCTGGAATTCTTAACCGCCCTTTCTGGGCAGTTCCTTTCATAGCTCTCCACCAGAGCCCTCTGCAGATGATCCACGCAGAGCTCCATTTCCTCCTCGGTCCCGTGCCTCCTTGGGAAGCCCTCGAGATGGCATTTCGGGTCCGCCCGATAGGAGTCCCAATCGGTCCTTCTGGGGTCCCTGAACGTCGTCACTTCACCTCTAGCCCAGGCCAGCTTGAAGGTGATTTGCCTATGGTCTGATAGTGAAGGTTCACGCGAGACCCTCCATCCGACCACGTCCCTCGATATACACCTAGAACAGACAGTAAGGTCGAGAACCTCTCTCCTCACCGCCGTGCAAAAGGTGGGCTCGTTACCTCTGTTGAGAATCTCCAGGTCCGTCGACGCTAGAAATTCTAACAGCCTCCTACCTCTATCGTTGGTATCCGTGCTACCCCAGACCGTGTGGTGCGAGTTAGCATCGCAACCCACTATCAGGGGAAGCCGCTCCCTCTGGCAGTACTCTACCAGTCTGGTCACCGGTTCCGGGGGCGGTGGGGCCCCCTCGTCATGGGGAAAATACGCGGAGCACACCACCACCCTCCTCCTGCTTCCCAGGGAATCGGCGACATCGAGCTCGACCGCCACCACATCTCTGGAACATAAATGCGGGATTAGTCGAGCGTCAACGCCCTTCACCACTACGCAGGCTCTGGGCTTTTCGGCTGTTGGAGGCTTAAATAACCTCCCGCATGCTGCCACGCCACTGATACGGCCCCGGACAAGCCAAGGATCTTGTATCAGTGAGATGGCTGTGTGCATCGCAGCTTGTTTCCTCGACAGAATCGCCGAGGCCCCTTTGCTGTGGTGCAAGTTAATTTGAGTAAAGGTCACCCCGGGACGATCAAACTTTACGATTCGTCCATAGGGGGCCCCTTCTCGCCCTCCCTATCCCCACCTTTGGCCCCGCTCACCTTGAAGGTGACTTGGTCGAGCCCGAGGTAGGGCTTGAAGTCCAGCGCCTTCAGCTTGAGGACGCTGGACTCTGGGATCCTGAGAACCAGGTTCCTACCATCCCTGGTAGCCCCTACGTTCTCAGCCATAATTTTCCAGCTCCCGGTGCTGAGCCCAGGATTCTGCCTCTCCAGCCGCTCCAGGACCGCGGCCGGTTCATCGGGAGCCCCCGGGACCCAGACCACGGCCATGTGCTGCCTTTGAAGCACCTCCGGGCCCACCACCTTGAGCTTGGCGTTTTCCCAGGGAGAGATGCTCCTCATCTGCTCAGCGAGCCAGACTAGGGACGCCTCATCCCTGCCTAAAACTACCGCGGCCCCTCCTCTAAGGAAGGTACGGCGGAAGCATGGAATGGGTCCTTCCCGGATCCCACTGATTGCCCTGCTGACGGCCAGCTTCAAAAGAGCCAGCCGCTCAGCAGTAATTTCCTCCTCGGGATAACCCTCGGGGATGATAACCCTTGTTAAAGGGTCCGCCGCCTCGGCGTAGGTCCCAGTATGTTGAGCCCTATGCTTCTTAGCGGGTCCTTCCGCCGAAGGGGGAGTATCCGTGGAGCCCTTCCGGCGTTTGCCGCCGGCGTGCCCTTCCCTCTCCCTCGGCGTTGCTACTAGGGGGGTCACGGTGCCCGAGGAGGTCCCGCACTGAGACCTTTCTCGTTCCCGTTTGGCCCTCCTTTTCTCCGCACCAGAGCGGTTCCTCTTGCCAAGAGGGCCCGCCGCTGGCGCGGAGCTCTTCTCTAAGACGGTGGCGGTGGCGCCTCCGGAGCCCGGACGAGCCCCATCTGCACCCACCGCCTCCGCCTGTGTGCCGGAGCCGACGGCGGTGGCGCCTCCAGAGCCCAGATGAGCCCCGTCCGCAACCCCCTTCGCCGCCTCCGCGCTGGAGGTCCCGCACTGCGAGCCCTCCATCTCCTTCATTGCATCTTTGAGAGTGTTCATTTCCATTTGAGGTCCCACGAGTAGCAAGGGAATAAAAGGTCCGCCCACACAGAGCCCCGCATGCGTAGGTAAGGCTATTACTCTGGGGTGTCACCTGGTGCCCCAGAGGCATCGTTCAAGACACTGCTCCCTCAGTGCCACGCAGCCATCGCCACGATAGCTTACAGCTTGGCTTAGGGAACTGGTCCGCGGTAGCGGCCTTCCTGACCCCACGCAGGGTTTTACACCTGGGAGACTAGTTATAGCCGCCACTAACCGGAGGTACCCTAATCCCACGCAGGATTTTATCCCTGAGGGACTCGGGCTCCTCCGGCCGTTCTCCTATCCGCCACCCGGAGACGCGCCCGGTAGGTAGCTCAACCCCCGGGATATCTTTAAATACTGAGGTAAGAAAATAGCTGCATAAAGTACTTAAAAATGAGACAGATGTTCATTTTATTGTTCTTTTACATGCTTCCGCGAGTACTGATCACAGTATTTGAGGATTAAAATATAATGTACATTTGTATTTTTTTATTGAATAATCTTCAGTAATATTGGTTAAAATAGCAATTTAAGGGCAGGTTCCCGTCAAAATCGATGAAAAAATCGAAAATTTTTTTTTTGCTTAATTTTTATCCTTATGTTATCGAGAATACGTGGGAGAAACAATATTTCGATATATGATGTAGTTCTCGAGATATACGGGATTGGGCGGAGCAGTCTGAAAGCGCTCCAAACTCGCCGAACGCGTTCTCGGCGCGGTTGAGAGGGGAAACCTTTTTCTATACCTGATGGGTGAGTCTACAGTAGATAGTGACGATTTATTACAAAGATGCATCGGTGGAAACACACAAAACGACAATGAAAGTTTTAACGCCTGCATTTGGAAACTTGCTCCTAAACACCTTCACTGCGGTGTACAAACAATTGAAATAGCAGCATATGTAGCTGTTGGTGTCTTCAATGAAGGTTTTTCATCTATTTTGAGAACGATGAATACACTAGGAATCGTCATTGGGAACTACAGCAGAAGCTTCGCCGAGAAAACGGACAACAAACGCATCACCGCACGGGAGCAAGAATTGTCGGAGCTCGCAAAGCAAGCGAGAATTGAAAGAATCAACTTGCAAATTCAAAAGAACATGATCTTCGAAGAAGAAGAAGGGACCCTGTATGGTGCTGGAATAGCCGATTAGACGTAAGTTGTCAAAAACTGACTTTGAATACGATTTTTTACTACATAAAACATTAAACGCGTTTTTCTCGAAACAACGTTTTTCGACGCGCGGTACGCTCTAGAGCTTTGAGGAATGCACCGATTTCAACGTTTCACCGCTCAAATTAAAGCTAATTAAATTTGGGGGGCCCTGACGGAGCGTTTTTTTCGAAAAATTATTATAAATATTTTTTTGTTAACGTTAAAGTGAAAAAAAAGCATGAAAAAATGAGTATTTGTTTAAATGGCCGCCATTTTGTTTTAAAAGGTTTTTTTAAAAATCGGAAGCCGATAGGGCCCCACAAATTTAATCTATTTTAAGAATTTTTTTTGTTTTTTGATTTCAGATCACATGCGGAAGCTGTAGAAGGTACCGCGCGGGTCACTTCGCGCCGGGAGCGGCTTCTTTGGCGGGAGCTGGAGCCGCCATTTTGAAATATTTTTTTATGAAAAAATTCAGTAAATTACTTCTTTTATATACAAATAAAACCTACGAAAAAGTTATTGCAGAATACTTTATTTTGTATCGAAAAAAAAATTCCTGAAATTTAGGCATTTTTTGGGCTTTAGAACGGGAACCTGCCCTTAAAGATCTGTATCGATAGAATCTGTTGTAAAATATACAGTTTTTACTAAAATTCCAATATTTAGTACTAAATGATTAACTATGGCTGTATATTCGTTCATATCTAGTATAAAAAATGCATCAATCGTAGTTCCTGATGGCATTTAGTCGAGAGATCGGAACATGTCTCTGTAATGAAATCTTCGTTTTTTTGCAACACCAAGAAATTTTACAATATTTCATTCTTTTGTATCAAGATTTTTTTTTCTTGCACTGTTAGAACGGTAACATTGATTTAAAGTTGATTTGACGTCGGTTGAGTCGATAAAAAAGTCGATATTTTTGCAATATCGCACCTCGAAAAGCGTGTTTGTTCAAGATTGAGTCAATATCGAAATGATTAATGTGTTATAACTCAAAAACATTATAGTTGATTTAACGTTGAAACAAGGTTTAAATATTACCATTATACAGAGTGTCCCACAATCCGTAATCAAAATTTTAATAACGTATTTCTTAATAATTACGATGATATTGAAATGCTTTATTGATTGGATCATACTTAAATAGAAATTAGTGTATGCATTGTATACACACATTGTATACACATACACATTTCATAATCATATAAAAATATTACAAGCAATTAAAATTAATTATAATGAATTGTCAAATTTACAAAATATCAATGTTTCACAAAATAACCAACTTCAAAGCGCGGCCAGTAGCATGTCTAGAGAGGGTGCCTCGGCTCCCTCCAACCTTTCGTGCCTTAATTGGCCGGGAAGGAGATCCCCATCATGAGGAACCGTCTTGTCGTGGCGGTGGGGCTTATGCGTGATATAAAAGACCGCACGTAACTAAAGGTTCCTACCAGCCTACGCATAGTGCTCCCGATGTCCTGGCATCCGGCCGCCCATCATGACCGCTGCGAAATTTATTTTTATTGCACGTTATTTGCTAAAAAAGGAATTTTTTTTTTAGCATTAAGAGGATTGTCTTAAATTTAGCCTCCCATGCTTATTCGATATTCCTCTACATTTTAGAATATCTTCTCGAGGCCGTATATAAGAGGCAAATCCTTCAGAATCAAGACAGTACCACTAAAAAATAGAATATTTGTTTTCAATGTAAAAATTTTTAATGGTGTAACAAACCGCCTTTCCGCTCCCCCCTCGGACCGTCCACCGTTCCGGGCTGTCCGGCCGAACAACCGCCGGACAGCAGAAACCTGGCGCATAGCGCCGAAAAGACACACAAACACCGGCGTAGCGCGCGTTGACACATCCGCACGTGAGATCTCCGTGGCAGATCTCCGCGCGCACGCGCTCGACCGGAGTGGCGACCACTGGACTGATCTCGAGCGGCGGGGAGACCCCCCACCGACTCCGTACCGTTCCGTACCCCCGCACCGTCCCTGCCCTCGAGATTCGGATATAAGCGCCGCCGCTCCGAGAGTCGGGCGGTCTTCTTCTCCGTTCGCTCTCCTGTCCGCAGAAGAAACCCTCCTAGTGCTCACAGGGAGTTAAGCGCCTTAGCTTCTGTCAAGAAGTCTTGACAAGAGCCGTCCGCCTTCCTGAAACCGCCGGTTCACGGGCTCAAGTCCACCTTGGGCTCCACCAGGGACTCCTGGTAGTCGGCAATTCCCGATCCGCCATCCCCGCTTGGGTATCGACTCACGACCTGGGGTGTGGAGTTCCGCGCCTCTACCAAGAGCTCTTGGCGTGAGTCGATCACCACCGCCGAACATCGCGGTATTAACCGCTGCGCGTCGGGAATCGCGATCCTCGTACAGCCGCACCGCGCGCGCGTCATCTACGGCCGTGGCCGCGGCCTTCGGCAAGGCCACGGTCTGCGCGCGTCAACAGACGATTTCCGAATTCCCGAAAGCCTCGGCGCAGGAATTCTGCGAACCGCGCCGTGTACATAGCTCCGCGTCAAACACGTTTATAAATACCGTTCGTCCGTCCGCGCGCTCCGTTTTTTCGTCTGTCCGTCCGCGCGTAGGCTTTAAGTTCTGTTGCGTCCGTCCGAGCGTCACCGCTATCCATCCGTCCGCGCGTCGTGGCTAAGCCACTCCGTTACTCGTCATCTGTACATATCTTACGCGAAATAAACTCGCTACTTTGATACCATCCAAACTGAAAAGTCTAGTTCTCTTGGCGACCTCAATCCGCGTCCTAGTCCGCCGCGCTCGCGCCGCCCCGTGCGCGGAAAAAAACGGTCGTTACAATAGTAACATTTTCTTGACATTTAGAAGAAGTCAAAATACAGTTAGTATCAAAAGTTGGAATTTATTTCAGAATAGCATCATTTTTGAACAATACTTTTGGGAAAAGACTATAATTCGATGTAGAAATTTATGGTGAAATTGTACAGAAAATGCATGATAAAAAAATATAGAAAATACTTTGGTTATTGAGGTCAAAGAAAAAGGATGGTTTTGCCGAAAACATCTATTCCAAAGTATTACATCTAATAATCTTTTGGATTTTCTGGAACTGACTAAAAGAGATATGAAAATTTTATTTATCGTTTTGTACCAACTTTCTCAAGCCGTCTTGCATTTGGCAGAGATTATAGATAAAATGAAAAATTAAACATAGAGCATGTTAAGAATGAAAAAAATCAACCACAGACGACAAAAAGGCGATCTCGATCGAAAGGGCGACGCATATGTTGCGACGGATTCAGCCTGAATCGACCCAATAAAGTGTAATGCCGTTATGTGACAAATGTTGCGACGCCAAATGTATGGCACTTACGTAAGCCGCGAGTTTGGAAAGTTACTTGAAGGTCAGATAGACACGTGCGAACGATGTAAATACGAATCAAATTCAAATGTTGAGAAAGTATTTTGTAAGAGCGTTGATACATTTTTGTATTAGAATCTCTTAGGCCGGTATTTATAGTCGATTCTTATATTCAAAATCGTCTTTAGTACTATCAATAATCATGAAACAATCACGCGTTATTAGGCGTATTAGCATCTTAAGACATTACTCGCCAAAACGTCTTGAAATAAGATTTGATTGCAAATACTGGTTTTAGGCCTTTATTCATAATCATAAATAATTTTTAATCTTTGATTGAAAGGAAAATATGAATAAATCTACAATTAATTATACTTTCAACCAAAGATTGAAAATTATTTACGAATACGATTACCGGCCGTACATTTGAGATTTTTGATTAGTTTATAGAGATTCAAAATCAAATAAGATTCGATACGAATCCGAACTTTTTCGAAAATCTCGAGAATCACAAATTATATATTGACTTACAAAATAATAAATTATGATCTTATTTTTTTCGTAAATAGGTAACACGCTACAATTATTATTGGAGTGATGTCTTATTAAGTTTAAATATAATTTAAATATTTTTTATTAGTTTTATATTAAACATTTTTTTATTAAATGTATTTAATGTAATTAAGGGGATATGGAACTTCGAATTAAAAAATAGTATTTTTTTCATCAAAATGTAAACCTTTTATTTAATCCTTTCACCATACATATATATTCCGAATGACATATATACTCCGGTTCTAACTTCATTAAAGTTCAAGTCTGCACATTTTTTAAATAGTATATATATATATATATACACTACTCAAAAAAAATAGGGAACACTTTCCAGACACCAAAAATTAGGCTATTTTCAAATGACTGTAACTCGGTGAAAAATTATCGTAGATAAAAAATAAAAAAAGCATTTTGAAGCTTGAAGATCCAACTTTAACGCTCTATCAGCAGATTTTCAAAATTCTTTTAACTTCCTTGTCTTATGCAGTAAAAAAGCACACCCTGTTTTGTTCCTTAAAATTTCGTATTTTTGACACTTTGCAGCTCGACCAACAAATTTTTTTCGAACAATTCAAGTAAAGTTTCATAAACTACAACATTTTGCCTACAAAATGCTTTTTTTAAAATTTCTCTACGATTTTTTTTGACCGATTTACGCAACTTTGAAGCTAAACCTGCATTTTTTACAAATGATATCCGTACTCCGTGAAAAATCATCGTATACAAAAAATCAAAAAACCATTTTAAAGCACGAAGTTTCAGCTTTAACATGCTATTAATGGTTTTCAAAAATTTTTTTAATTTCTTAGTATTATGCCCCAAAAAAGATACACTGTTTTTTCCTTGAAATTACGTATTTTTAACAGCCTGTAGCTCAATAAAAAATTTTTTCTCGACAAATCCAATGCAAGTGCCATAAAGTATGACATTTTTTCTACAAAATGCATTTTTAAAAATTTTTTCTACAATTTTTTTTGACTGAGTTACAAGACTTCGAAGAAACACATTTTTTACAGTACATTTTTCTGAAAAATGACGTCTACCGCCGACATTAGCATTACCCAATATGCACCACGTGGAGGTTGCCGGTCGGATATTTGAACATCGTGTGTGTGTGTGTGTGTGTGTGTGTGTGTGTGCGTGCGTGCGTGTGTGCGTGCGTGCGTGCGTGCGTGCGTGCGTGTGTGTCTGTCTGTCTGCGTGTGTGTGTGTCTGTCTGTCTGCGTGTGTGTGTGTCTGTCTGCGTGGGTGTGTGTGTGTGTTTCTGTGTGTGTGTGTGTGCGCGTTTCTCTGTGTGTGTGTGTGTGTGTGTGTGTGTGTGTTTGTGTGTGTGTGTGTATTACAGCAGAGATAAGGACCCCACAGTTCGTCACTTCTGCAGTATTTAATGACTCCAAACCCTCTCTGCTGTGTGTGTGTATGCGCGCGCATTAGTATTCAATAGTGTGTATTTCCTCCTCTTTGATCAATTACTGCTTGCAAGCGTTCTCGCATATTTATACATCTTGCAATACGATCTTGCGGAATGTTGTGCCAAAGTTTCGTTAAAATTTCTCCCAATTCTTCTAAATTTTGCGGCTGTTCTTTGCGACGCCTTAATCGTCGTTCCACTTTATTCCAAATGTGGTTGATTGGATTTAAGTCCGGGCTATTGGCGAGATGATTTAACAGTTGTGTGTCGTTCAAAAAAACGTCGCGTTATATTCGCCGTACGAGGTCGAGCGTTGTCTTGCATGAAAATAAAGTTCCGACAGGTTCGATTTAATTGCAAAACGTGTGGTCGTAGAATATCGTTGATATAACGAACATCTGTCATTGCCGGAGGTGGCATGATCACTAGATCACTTTGTCTTGTAAGTGATACACCCCAACACCATCACGGAACCGTTGTAAGATCGTACTAGCATTACGCAACGTTGATCATAGCGTTTATTTCGTCGACGCCAAGAACGACGATTAAGGCGTCGCGAAGAACAGCCGCAAAATTTAGAAGAATTGGGAGAAATTTTAACGAAAATTTGGCACAACATTCCGCAAAATCATATTGCAAGATATATAAATATGCGAGAACGCTTGCAAGCAGTAATTGATCAGAGAGGAGGAAATACACACTATTGAACACTCATGCGCGCGCGCGCACGCGGAACACACACACACACACACACGATGTTCAAATATCCGACCGGCAACCTCCACGTGGTGCATATTGGGTAATGCTAATGTCGGCGGTAGACGTCATTTTTCAGAAAAATGTACTGTAAAAAATGTGTTTCTTCGAAGTCATGTAACTCAGTCAAAAAAAATCGTAGAAAAAATTTAAAAAAAAGCATTTTGTAGAAAAAATGTCATACTTTATGGCACTTACATTGGATTTGTCGAGAAAAAATTTTTTATTGAGCTACAGGCTGTTAAAAATACGTAATTTCAAGGAAAAAACAGTGTATCTTTTTTGGGGCATAGTACTAAGAAAAAATTTTTGAAAACCATTAATAACATGTTAAAGCTGAAACTTCGAGCTTTAAAATGGTTTTTTGATTTTTTGTCTACGATAATTTTTCACGGAGTATGGATATCATTTGTAAAAAATGCAGGTTTAGCTTCAAAGTTGCGTAACTCGGTCAAAAAAAATTGTAGAGAAATTTTAAAAAAAGCATTTTGTAGGCAAAATGTTGTAGTTTATGAAACTTTACTTGAATTATTCGAAAAAAATTTATTGGTCGAGCTGCAAAGTGTCAAAAATACGAAATTTTAAGGAACAAAACAGGGTGTGCTTTTTTACTGCATAAGACAAGGAAGTTAAAAGAATTTTGAAAATCTGCTGATAGAGCGTTAAAGTTGGATCTTCAAGCTTCAAAATGCTTTTTTTATTTTTTATCTACGATAATTTTTCACCGAGTTACAGTCATTTGAATATAGCCTAATTTTTGGTGTCTGGAAAGTGTTCCCTATTTTTTTTGAGTAGTGTATATACAGGGTGTTTCAGACCACCAGTACACCCCTTTTCTCTTCGCAGGATTAGGACCAATCAAAAATATGTTCAGACGAAAGTTGTAGGGTTTTAAAAAATCTATTCAATGATCTTATCAGTTTGACCTTGGATGGCGTCGCCAAGGTCAGATCGAAATCACATTAAGTTTTTTAAATGGAACACCCTATTTTTTATTCCAGAATCTAATAGCTGGTGTCAAGACCTTTCCAAAACACTATAAGAATGTTTATTTTCGTTGACTACTTTCCGAGTTGTGTGGCTTGAAAGTTACACTACCGCCAGCATCAGCATTACTCAAGATGTACCATGTGGTGGTTACTTAGTCGGATTTAATCTTGTGTGTGGGTGTGTGCATACGTGCATGCGTATGTGTATGGGGGAGGAAAAGGGGAGTCAAAGTTTTATGTACTCTGCTTTTGTTTATTAACTGGATTGATTATGTTTGATGATCAATCATGTCCAGATTGACTGTATGCATTTTCCCGTGCTTAGCATTATCCAGAATGAACGACGTGGACGTGACGAGAATTTCATCACATTGGGGTGCTTGATTCACGTGAGTCCCCTTGCCTCTCACGTTTGTGGTGCTTGATTCACGTGAGTCCCCTTGCCTCTCACGTTTGGGGTGCTTGATTCACGTGAGTCCCCTTGCCTCTCACGTTTGGGGTGCTTGATTCACGTGAGTCCCCTTGCCTCTCACGTTTGGGGTGCTTGATTCACGTGAGTCCCCTTGCCTCTCACGTTTGGGGTGCTTGATTCACGTGAGTCCCCTTGCCTCTCACGTTCGGGAATGAATGAGTGTATGTTTTGTTAAGCGACTAAATGTTCATAGTGAGCACCATTCTCTGCGATGCAAGCATCAACTCTATTTTGAAAATCATTGGTTGCTCGAAGAATTTCCTCTGCACGTAAGAATCGAATTGCTTCACTTATTCTACGAATCATATTATCCCTCGTAGTCGGACGTTCATGATAGACCAAGTTTTTTATCCTTCCCCAGAAATAATAATCAAGGACGGTGAGATCTGGTGATCGGGGTGGATAATTGATTGGACCGTATTTGCCTATCCACTTGTCGGGGAACATAGTATTTAATGCCGCACGAGCAACTCTCGATGTATGAGACGGACATGCATCTTGTTGGAACCACATGTTCAGGCGCAATTGCAGAGGAATATTTTCTAGTAAGACAGGAAGATCTGTCATTATCAAGGCGGAATATCTATCACCGTTTAGATTTTCGTCAAAGAAAACAGGACCTATGATTTGACTTCCAATAATTCCACACCAAACATTGACTTTCCAAATGGTTTGATGATCTACTTCTCTCAACCAGTGAGGATTATTTTGTGCCCAATAACGAGAGTTCCAAGTATTAACAGATCCATCACTTTTAAGTGTACATTCGTCAGAAAATAAAATTTTCAAGTGGAAATCAAGTGGTTGCTGTCTTATAAAGTTGCAAAATACAAGTCTCTGTCTAATATCGTTATAATTCAACGCTTGATGAACAGACATTCTGTAAGGGTGAAATTTGTTATTTTTTAGAATGCGCCAAGCACTGATTTTACTAACACCAGAATCCTGTTCTCGTCGTCTTAAAGAATCATAAGGGTTCAATTCTGTCGATGCAAGAATTTCCACTGTTCTATCATCCATAATCGGACGACGAATTTGTGTACCTTTGTTATGTTGAGGCTGAACGACACCTTTAATTTTGATTCGTTTAGCCAAACGTAAAAAAACATTTCGCGAGTGAGGAGTCCGATCAGGATAACGTTCCCGCCACAATCTTTCCGCTGCAATGAATGTACCTCGATACTCACCTAAAATTAGCAGCATATCATATGCTTCTACATTGGAATAGGACATGGCTAAATAAACCTAGACTAATAAAGAGGGTCGGATTTTTGTTGCGCGATTGATACTGATATGACGGTTATTGAAGACGTAGGTGACAAGTTTGAGAGAGTTATTGTCACTCGTGTTGAGTTGAGTCACAATAGCGTTGTGGTGAATACATCTCTACTACATCCTATGCAAATAACAATATGTATAAAATCACGAGTTAGACATCGTTACGCAGAAAGCCGCGCTCGTTATTGCTCGTGTGCTACCGTTAAAGTAATAATGTAATTACATAATATTATGACATATGTATGTGACTATCTACGGTCGTGACAGCTAACTTTCACGATTTTTCATGATCTGTTTTTGTTGGCCCGGCTCGCGTGTTTACTTTCTTTGTGTCGGCTGCACGGCTTTCTGCGTAACGCGTGATTTTATATTGTTATTTACATGGTGTTGGCGGTAGTGTAACTTTCAAGCCGCACAACTCGGAAAGTAGTCAACGAAAATAAACTTTCTTGTAGTGTTTTGGAAAGGTCTTGACACCAGCTATTAGATTCTGGAATCAAAAATAGGGTGTTTCATTTAAAAAACTTAATGTGATTCCGATCTGACCTTGGCGACGCTATCCAAGGTCAAACTGATAAGATCATTGAATAGATCTTCTGAAACCCTACAACTTTCGTCTGAACATATTTTTGATTGGTCCTAATCCTGCGAAGAGAAAAGGGGTGTACGGGTGGTCTGAAACACCCTGTATATATATATATATATATATACCGGGTGTCCCAGACCACCCGTCCCACCCGATTTTTTCGTAAACGCGACATTTTAAAGAAAAATGTTTCAGACAAAAATTGTAGAGTTTTAAAAGTTCTATTTACTGATTTTATCAGTTTGACCTTGGATGGCGTCGCCAAGGTCAGATCAAAATAACATTAACTTTTTTAAATAGGACACCTCATTTTTGGTTCCAAAATCTAATAGCTGGTGTCAAGACCTTTCCAAAACACTATAAGAAAGTTTATTTTTGTTGAGTACTTTCCGAGTTGTGAGGCTTGAAAGTTACGGTGTACTGTAACCTTCAAGCGTCATAACTCGGAAAGTCCTTAACCAAAATAAACTTATTTATAGTGTTTTGGAAAGCTCTCGAAATCGACTACAAGAAAATGCAATGAAAAATATAAGCAGAGGACACCGACTTCGCCCATGGTATCACGTCGAATAATGCTTTCTCTCTCGACCCAGCGTCGAGCGAGGAGGATGCACTATCGTAAAGCCCCCCACCACTTTCCGCCCGCACCCCGATCGTCGCCGCGCAGCCTAGACACACGTACGAGCGCGGCTCCGCGTGTGTGCGGCAGCCGAGCGCTAGCGTCGAGAGACACCATTTCTGCCGGTGCGTGTACCTATAGTCCTACGCGTAGAGTTTTGAAGATACCTAATTACCGAGATCTCTAACATTCGGTACAGCTCTATGATGCCATTTATTCTTGATTTATTAATATTAATCTTCATTTAATGTTGATTATTGTAGCAATAAAGTAATTTTCACGAAAAAGCATCCTTACATACCACTCCTAAAAGTCATTGCTTAGAATTCATAATATTACGCAACTCGTCACCAATTCACGTTTTCTAATAAGCAACCCGGTCGTAAGCGTAATTTGTAGTTATGCCTTACCCGAACGAAGAAGCTGCGTTAATGATGTCAGTTTTGGGTAGAGCTGGAAGTTTTCGAGCAGCTGAAATAATGTGGCGAAATGAATATCCCGATCATACACCACATTCGCGCAAAGTTTTCAGTCGCTTACAACGTCGAATAATTGTAAAAGGTATTGTTCAGCCGGATCATAATAAGGGAAGGCAAATTCATCGATCAGTTCGTTCAGTAAGAGCACCTGATGTAATTGCATCTGCCTAACCCCGAATGATTCTTTAAAGCGACGAGCAAGAGATAGTGGAATAAGTCGAAGCACGATCAGTCGAATTTTTCGTGAAAATTCATTCCATCCATATCGAATGTCACTTCACCAGGCCATGACATTGAACGATCATAGACAAAGACTGATATTCTGTAATTGGATTACTCAACAATTACCTAATTTCCATAGAAGTATTTTATTTTCTGATGAGTGCACCTTTAAAAGTGACGGCGAAATAAACACACATAATTTTCGTTATTGGGCACAAGAGAATCCACATTGGTATCGAGAAATGGATCATCAACGTATCTGGAAAGTCAATGTTTGGTGCGGAATTGTTGATACGCATATCGTGGGACCATTTTTCTTTCAAGAGAATTTAAACCGTTTTTTATACGCCGATTTACTCGAAAACGAACTTCCACGTTTACTTGAAGATATTCCACTCCAATTACGTCTAAATATGTGGTTTCAACAGGATGGATGTCCCGCCCACACGTCTGTCATTGCTCGTCATCAACTGAACCGCATATTTCGCGGCCGATGGATAGGTAAACATGGTCCACATAATTGGCCACCACGATCACCGGACCTTACAATTTTAGATTATTATTTGTGGGGACGAATAAAAGACCTTGTATACCGCGAACGACCTACGACTGCAGAAGATATGAAAAACAGAATTCGACAAGTCATTCAGTCTCTAGATACTGACGAAATTCGTCGGGCGACGGATGATTTCCAAAGTAGGGTAACAGCCTGTATAAATGCACGTGGTGGACATTTTGAACATCGAGACTGAACAACATGCGTATGCACAAAGGTGACGGCAAGGGGAACCACCTTATGAAAGCACCCCGACAAAGGTGACGGCGAGGGGAACCACCTTAAAAAAGCACCCCGACAAAGGTGACGGCAAGGGGAACCACCTTATGAAAGCACCCCGACAAAGGTGACGGCAAGGGGAACCACCTTATGAAAGCACCCCGACAAAGGTGACGGCGAGGGGAACCACCTTAACAAAGCACCCCGACAAAGGTGACGGCAAGGGGAACCGCCTTATGAAAGCACCCCGACAAAGGTGACGGCAAGGGGAACCACCTTATGAAAGCACCCCGACAAAGGTGACGGCGAGGGGAACCACCTTAAAAAAGCACCCCGACAAAGGTGACGGCAAGGGAAACCACCTTATGAAAGCACCCCGACAAAGGTGACGGCGAGGGGAACCACCTTAAAAAAGCACCCCGACAAAGGTGACGGCAAGGGGAACCACCTTATGAAAGCACCCCGACAAAGGTGACGGTGAGGGGAACCACCTTAAAAAAGCACCCCGATAAGGTGTAAGTACGATCTTGTTACCTACACGTGGTACACCTTAGGTAACGCTAATACCTACAGGCGGCACCGATTATTTCGTTTTTACATTTTAAAAATGTTACTTTGACTTATACCTTTATGCCCAAGATCGATCTCAAGGTCGAATTCAAGATCATCATCAGGTTGATCCCTCGAAATCATGCAAATTTTGTCTGAGCCATTTTTTTGTACAAGCACATCCCTACGTTTTAAAAGGGTGGGACGGGTGGTCTGAAACAGGTATATTTTTCATTGCATTTTCTTGTAGTCGATTTCGAGAGCTTTCCAAAACACTATAAATAAGTTTATTTTGGTTAAGGACTTTCCGAGTTATGACGCTTGAAGGTAACAGTACACCGTAACTTTCAAGCCTCACAACTCGGAAAGTACTCAACAAAAATAAACTTTCTTATAGTGTTTTGGAAAGGTCTTGACACCAGCTATTAGATTCTGGAACCAAAAATGAGGTGTCCTATTTAAAAAAGTTAATGTTATTTTGATCTGACCTTGGCGACGCCATCCAAGGTCAAACTGATAAAATCACTAAATAGATCTTTTAAAACCCTACAACTTTTGTCTGAAACATTTTTCTTTAAAATGTCGCGTTTACGAAAAAATCGGGTGGGACGGGTGGTCTGGGACACCCGGTATATATATATATATATATATATATATATATATATAGGGTAGTTTAGGGTAAATCAGATTTTACTCTGAGTGACTATAGTCGCTCTCCATTAAAAATGAGTTGATTAAGAAATTATAAACATTCTCTATCTAATTACAAATATCCTACAATTTGACAATACCTTTTTCCAAAAAACATCGTCAAAGCAAATTTTGTAGGATATTCATAATTAGATAAAGAATATTAGTACTTTCTTATTTAACTCATTTTTAATGGAGAGCGATTAAGTCACCCAGAGTGAAATGAGATTTACCCCAAACTGCCCTATATATATATACACCATTTGAGAAAAAGTGAAAACTTAAACTTTAATTATATGAATTTAAAAATAAATTATAACATCAAATTATAAATGGTGGTTCTCCGTTAATTGCAGCTGACACTTTTTCATTTTTCAACATTGTCACGTGATTACCTTCAACGTAATGTACTTTCATCATATTTTGAGTCACCTTAAATAATTATGTTTTATTAACGAAGTTTTAAATTTGACTTATTACCAGAAAACATATGTTCGAGCAGCTTTTTGAAAATACCTTGTGCAAACCAAAATCTTCCTCAATTTCGACTGCATACAACGAATGTGTAGATTTTAGTAAGATGATAGGAGATTTAATAGGCTGCAACGTAGAATAATCAAAGTGCCAAAAAGAGGATGAATATTTGTAAACTGTGATACATAGCGTTTTTAAATTTTCTGGTGAGAGTGATTCTCAACGTATTCTCAACTAAGAATCGTTTTGCGAAAATATTGTATCTTTCTTCTCAAGTATTACACTCCTTTAGTTTCAGTAACATCTATGAAAGATACATATTTTAGTATAAAATTTTTTTCAAATAATTTTTTTTAACATAAAGTGTATTTCAACATTAAAGTACTTGAAACATGAAACTAAAAAAGAGAAGATAATAATTAATAATTGTTTTTCATATAAAGACAAGTATGTTGTAATATGTTGTAAATTAATTCCAATGTAAACTCAAGAAAAAATATACTTTTTTATTAGTTCCTGATAAATAAATTCTTGTAATATTTTCGAATACAGCAATCTGAAGATCTGCATCTGATATAAAATGTTTGTATACAGTTCGTAATTGTTCAGGAGCGGCGTCAATGAGGACCAGCCGGCCTTTAATATTCATAGCTTCCAACCTTCTTGTTATTTCGATTGCAAGTATAGATCCAGAAGAGTACCCTACCATTACAAAATCTTTTCCATTTTTTAACTTTGGTAATATGTGCTGTAAAAATCAAAAGAATTTGATTAACGATACTGTCTTAAACGGAAACAATGTTTTATCAATATTATATAAAATAATTAATGCAACTGCGCGCATTTGTAAGACGATTAATCGTTTCCGATATAATGTTTGTAGCATCAATGTTGTTTGTATTATATTGCAAAAATGTTATTGAAAATTTAATAGTTGGTGCTAAATGTTTAAACGCTGCCGCACTGCCGTCAATACCAGGTATAATAAAAACTTCAGTCATAGTACTCTGTCTTTCAGTCGAAGAATCGAAATAGGTCACTGGAGTAAAATCTTCGTCTCTTAAAACATTAGTTACAAATTTTATTTCATATGAATCTTCTGCATCAAGACTTTTTTTATCTTGCTTGTCATCGTCACTAAAGTTTGTATTGGACATCTTATTGAGTTTCGCAAAAGTAAGATTTCGTATTTCTTGCGTAGTGAGAAAAATGTCAAAATCACGTTCTAATCTTTGTATGATTTCCACGGTCGTCATAGAGTCCATTCCTAATTCGGCCAGAGTTGTATTTTGACTTACAATTTTTATATCTTTTATATCTGTAATATAAATAAATTATTTTATGCTATGGAAGCACGTTTTTCACGTGTTCCCAGAAACATGGGCGTAAGTGGGCAATCTTTGGGGTGGGGGATATTGCTGTGCATGAGAAACATTTCCGTAACATGCGCATACGCTTTTTATCAAGAAACTATGAACGTTTTGTGACGCATGCACTGAGCGTAGAGTCGAAATGCATGAGGGAAGGTAGTACGCTGATCTCTCATAAACTTTAACCGAGACAGGCAGTGACAGGAAAACGCCACGCACTTGTTTTGCATGGAAAGCTCCAAAAAACGTACTTCCATTGCACAAATACCGTATGCAACACGGAGCCGAGCTTTGCCGATCTCAGCTTCGGACGCACTCGGCTGCGCTACGCGTGCTTCGCGCGCCTAGCTTCGCCTCGTACAGAAAACATCATCCTCAGTCAAGACCGGCAAAGTTCGGCTCCTTGTTACATAACGTAGTATTGAATTATAATGTAAAACTTATACTATTTGTTACTGGTAATAAGTTCTTAAATTTTAATATTAAACTAGTTCGATGTGAAAGATCTAGTTAGTAGAGACAATCAAGCAAATAGGGACTTACTTAAAATACTGGTAACAGTTTCTATCGGACTTTTATATCTAGAAGGTCCCACTTTCTTTTCAGCTACCACCATGCTGCTCACAATCGGTCGACTTTGAAGTAAAAACTTATCGAGCTCATCGAGACAGGAGGATATCTTTTGTTGTAAGGTACCACCAATGACCAGTTCCTTATCGTCCTCCTGCATGTCTGCAACAAGACCCACGTCACCTACAGCTCCCCACTGAATTGCTAATCCAGGTAATCCTTCTTTCGCCCTTTTTTCGCACACTCTCTCCATGACGGAATTCGCCATGCCATAGTTAGTCTGTCCAGCGTTCCCTCTGCCGCAGGAAACGGAAGAGAACACTACAAAGTGTCGCAGTTTAGGGCAGATTTTTCTCGAAAGTTTGTCCAAAGTTTGCGTCGCTCGAGCTTTTGATCGAAAGGACTCAACAAATGTCTCTGCGGTTTGATTCGTTAAAATACCATCCTTCAGTACAACAGCTAGATTGTATATTGCATCCACCGGTGCTTCTCTTTCCGCGGTTCGCAACAAATACTCGCAATCCTTAGGGTCAGCGACATCGATATTCTTGACGATTAGTACATTTACACCATACTTTTTTCACAGTCGAACTTTCATTTGTTGGTAACCAGTTTTTATTCCAGTACGAGAAATCAAAATGATGTTTCTGGCACCTCGAAGTACTAGCCAATCGGTTAGTTCCAATCCAAATCCACCCAGACCTCCTACTATAATATAACTTTTGTCTTTCAGACAATAATAGCGACGATATGCGATAATAGACTCATTGGTAGATTTACACTTATCTTGGATACGTATAATAATCTGTGAATGTATTTATGTATGGAAAATGGTATTATATGTGCTTACGTTATTATTAAAGAGAGTAACTTTTATGCTATTATATTAATCAAATTAATCAAATATACCTTGCCCATGTGTTTTCCACTTGCCATGTATCTAAAAGCTTGTTCAATTTCTGTTTTCAAAAAAATTTTTGCTTGAATTGGTTTAATGGTCTCATTTTTCAAACCATCAGTTACCATTTTGGACATTAGCGACTTATACTTAGGATCGCCAGTACACATTATAGTATCGAGTAGAACCCCATGAAAGCTAATATTTTTCTTAAATGCGGAAATACTTAAAGGATTATTAGAAATAAGATCGAATTTGCCAATTTCCAGAAAACGACCGTTTTGTGCCAAACAACGAACGGACGCGATTAACTTTTCTTCCGCCAATGAATTCAACACGATGTCGACACCGCGACCGTTCGTTTGCCGCATTATCATTTGTTCGAAACTAGTATCTCGAGAATTACCAATATGATCATCCAAAATAGTCGGAAATATTTCCTTAATAAAGTTACGTTTGTCATTCGTGCCCACAGTAGTGAACACCTCGCAGCCTTCCTTGAGAGCAAGGTGAATAGCTGCCTGTCCAATGCCACCAGTACCAGAATGTATAAGTATTTTATTGCCTTTTTTCATTTTGCCATAAATGTATAATGCCATGTAGGACGTGCTGTAAATGCATGGGACTGTCGCAGCCTCTTCGAATGTTCACGCATCGGGTATTTTCCAACACAAATCTTTATCTTTTACAACAATGTTTGCTATACAACTAGAAATAATAATTTTAATTTATGATGTTTCACAACACACAGAAATATTTTTTAGAACATTATTTACTCGGTATCACGCAATCCCATTACACGATTTCCGTTGTCATCAAATCCGACGTATTCCAAACCAAGAGGAATATGTTGAAATAATCTTTCTCGCGCAATAGCCTCATTAGGTTTTAATTTACCAGTGGCCAACATTAAGTCTTTGAAATTGAGAGATGCATAAACGACACGTATCAAATTTTCACGATGAAGTTCGACGGAAACATTGTTTTCTGTCCATTGAAATGTACTCAAGTCACCACGTACCTGCAAAAAATATCAACATCTTTATTTGTGACATAAAAAAACAATATTTAAAAATTATTATTGTGGTATTGTATTTATAATATAAAAATACATAATATTAAACAATTAACAGATTATCAATAGACTTCGAGAAAATTTGTTTGTACCATTTGGCAAATGTGAGCGGAAGGTACAGGATTCGCTTCCGGTCGTGGCAGTCGCAAATGTCGGTACGATCCCCAAGTTTTGTTAGATTGTAATACATTAATAGTCATATCTTTTTGCAATTGCTGCACATAAAAGGGATCTTGAAGAGAAAATTTAGAAGCATTCTTGTCTTGAATAAGCACACCCCTAACAAGTTTTCCATCTGGTTCTTTTCTCAAGCAGTTAACAAAACCCAACAAACCACACTCAAAATCTCCCTCTCCAACAAGTATTATTCTACTTTTCTTATCGAGTTTGTTCTCACCGTTCACAAGCAGCTTTAAATTATCCAACCAGTTAAAGTTATCATTATTTATGTAAATAACCATATTTTTTTCTATCTTAACTTCCTTCTTCATAAGAACAATCATTTCTTCATCAGTGCGTTTTTCTAAAATAACATTTAATTTGTATTGTTCCTTATATTTGTTATAGTCATGTATATTGCATTTTTCACGCGTCAATAGATAACCATCTTCTCTCAAGAATGGCAAAAGTTGTTCTAAAGAAGTTTTTTCTTTAGTTAGAAGATTAAATCCGGTAACTATTAAGACTTTATCATTCACAGATGTTTTATTTAAATCGGCAATTAAAATATTTTCTGATAATTTTGCTGAACTGAAACGACTGGATGTTGTTAACAGAGTGATATTTGCTTGTATTAATGGTATGTCACTAAAAGCTTCAAGCAACATCAAAGATGAGAGCTGTTCTGATACAACTTCATCAACTTCTTCTATTAACTCGATAGCTTTAACTTTAGTAATTTGATGATCTTCCAATACAAGTTGCGCCGATATTCGAATTGCTTCATTTAAAGAAATCTTTGCGCAATCATGATGCGCTACAAATATGTGTTCCTCAATAACAGCTTCTTGGACTAATTTTCGTTTAGAAATCTGAGTGGCTTTAAGGCCTTGAATCTCTATTCCGCCAGATATAATTGTGTCGATCTCCCTGTATATTCGTATCGGTAATAAGGTATCTAAAATAATGCTGCTTATCATAAAACTTTCTTTATACATTGTTTATGTATCAAAAGACCATTACTTAGTAACTGAAAAATATTTACCATTATCTTCAGTTGTAGCGTTTACGACATTTTTATTATCTTGTAACTTCCAAGCATGAAGCTTGGGATTAATTATTAGTTTTTGTATACTTGTAGGAACATACAAATTTCTACCATCATTTCCCATAATATGCATTTGTAGCATTGTATCCATAAATGTTGTCCAATTATTTTTCCAAGCAACATGTCCTTTGTTTCCTGTAACAGATGCACTGTGTAATCCACGAAACAAGTCGCTATACTGATAACCGCGCAAATTTAACTTTTTGTAGATATCTCTAGCAGTCATCTGTTCTTCTTCGTTATTATCTGATAATATATCTGTCGATGTCATTTCCTTTTCAGGATTCAATGTTTCGTTCACAGTTCCTGTCACTACAACGCTTTCTCTTTCGGTGATTTCAAACTTCCCATCTGTAACATTTTTATGTATTTGATACAATATTACATATATTCTATTTTTCAATATTATACTATTTTAAAAATATTAATTTCACGCTTAAGACAATTTGTTTTATAATAAAATTTTTTTTAGTCAAGTTAATAACTTTTTCAAATAATCCTTAACAGACAATTAATTGATTCTTAGAAACAATTTTACAAAAATCTTATATTCTTAAAAACAAGGTATATTGAAATAGTTTTGATAACCAAAAATGTATTTGTAGAAATAAATATATATTTAAAAAAGAAAGTAAAGAAATATAAAAGATGAAAAAAACTTTTTTTCTCTAAAGAGTACTTACATTTCTTGAAATAAAAAAAAAAACATTTTTTACGAGAAATATTTGAATTCACGTTATGAATTGATTAAAAATTTTTACTTATTTTAAGTTTAAAGTAATGGGATTTATTATTTATCATTTTTATAAATTAATTTTTTACTGACACGTAATTGTGTTTTTGTTTCAATAAAACATTTTTTCAATAAATTGTTGGTTTTTAGCATACTATTGTCTGTAATTGGAGCAAAAAGTATTTATTTTTGAAAGTATTTATTTTTTGATTTAGAAATTATTATTTCAAGTACATATTATTTAAAACAAATAAATTCTTGTCCGTGTTTTAATACCTTTCTGTATCGTAATTGTTAAGTTTGTAGATTTATTTGGCAATAAATGAGTAGCACGAATAAAGCTTATATCTTGGAATATTATTGGCATTGTTATATATGTTTTCTTTTTTATCATGCCGATAGTTTGCCAAACGAGTTCAATATAACCGGTCGCTGGTAGTAAATTCCTTCCATCTATTACATGTCCTTTCATATAACCGTGGTCCATTTTGTCAAACGAGATTTTAATGTATCTTTCTCTGGATTTAATATACTTTTGTAGGTGACATGTTGGTGTAAACCAGGCTTTGGAATGATCCCATCTAATGTGATATTAAATGTGTAATTATATGTTGCGACCGCACTCACCAGCGTGGTGCAACTACATTAATTGCTCGTGACGATAGTTAGATAGCAAAACTGTTCGCGAAATCGCTCACACCAAATGCACGAAATTAGACGGTACTATTGGGCGCCAAGCATGAGCAAGCGTGCCACTCTTTGATCAGGACGTTACCGATCTCCAGATTCATGTAGGAGAAAATGCAAAAATTCTCGATTCCGTGGGGGCAATAACGGGCTCTCTGTAGCTCAGCAACGGAATTAGCAGAGGGGTGGTTCGCTGCGGGGATGGTAAAGGAGAACGAGGGAGCTTAAAGAGAACACCTCAATTTAATAGAAAAATTAACAATGTATTACTGCTGAAATCTAACATTAACTCACAAGGTTCTGTGACGACGTCTCGCGACCCGGGCGCGATCGGAAAATACCACGCAGTTGTCGGTATGAGCTCACCGAACAGAGAGAGTCAAGATTCAATTCTAATTAGCGGCGGACAGAACACGCCGTACACACTCGAAACTCTACACACGCACTCTCATTTCACGCAAAATTATAGGGCGACTTGGTACGAAATACGCGACCGGCAATACGCGATCGCCAAACAGATACACATACAAACGCTACTACACACATAAGAATTTTACGCAATTAACGCCACTTGGCTGTAGTATCAGCGACGCTCTCAATAAACGGAACCAGCAAAGAACTAAGCCGCGCCTGGATCGGATGAGGCGCACGACGACTGATCACGCGGACGACACGCGATCACCTGCGTGTGCCAATTTCGGCGGAAGATCTTACAGCGAACTTGAGCTTTACTTGATATTACCACGCGCGCGACTCATCCGATCGGCAAAATCGGTGGCTCTACAAAGTCTCGTTTGTCTCACCACGACACTGGCTGAACTCAAAAAAAGTCGTCCTTGAACGTAAGCGTCGTCCTGGCTCGTGACGGCACTTACTACGATCCACAGCGAAGTAATCGATAGCGCGAGGAAATTCGGCAGGCGGCACGCAGGATCTCTCGCCCCACGCACGGGGGCTTGTCGCGCCCCGCTATTGGTTCCGCCTTAGTACGCGGTCTTCGCGACAATCTAATCAGGTTGTCGCGCTGCGGTGCGCAATTTGAGGTAGGTCGGTGTTGTCGGGCAGCTCGCGATCCTTCTCGTGGTTTTCCCGAGACCGGACAGCTCTCCCTACGGACTCTTCGGTGTCCGCTGCCTCCGCGCTTGGGACCAAATTGGGAACATCTTCTCGCAGCTCCTCGTTCGGGGTCTCCCACGCGATGATCTGTGTGGAGTGTCGACGTCCCCTACATTTGACCTTCCCTTTTTGCGTCTTGCAATTTCAGCGGCCTTACTGTTGCGTACAGGCGCGATGGTAAAAGATAACGTAATTAAATGAAGAGATCACCTGTCGTGCGCGCTACTGCAATCCTGCGCACGATCCGTAAGATTCTGAGTAGCGGTAGGTTTTCTTTCTAGCAGTCTTCTTGCCGGGTGAGACTTCGTCGGTACAGAATTAATATTGGCTAGTCGCCGATCCACAAAATGTCGCTACAATTAACGGACGAACACAACGACACAAAACAAAAACGCGGAATTATTAGTGCACGCGCCGACACGTCCGAGCCAAGAGGACGTAGAGCCGCAACGTGCGCTTGCCGGCCGGATCTAGCGATCCCTGTGACGGACAGCCGAACAGGATGTCACGTCATAATATATAGTTTAAGGGATCACTTTTGGATGACCTTGACCTTAACATATATTGTCCAGGTCATGATGCTGACTAATCTTCAGCAGGTTTCAGACTTTCCTCGTTGTTCGTTAAAAAGTTATTAACAAATAAAGTTGACAATGTAAATGTGTATTTTTTTAGCGAAGCGATATCCACCTGGAAGATGGAAGAAGGAAACGAAACAGAGGAATGGATAAGGTGAACATCGCTTTGAATGGAAATTCGAAGCACCCATGTTGAAAAGAGCAATTATAGAGCTTATTTTTCTCTGTAAGCAGGGAAATATGCTGTGGACCTTATTTTGCATTATAATGTATTGTAGAGTATTTTCGCTCTCTTTACGAAAAGAAAGAAAATCCGGAAAGTGCAACCTAAACCAATCGGATTTTTGTTGCAATTGACTATATTCCATTTGACCAGATTGGCATTTTGGTCCGGAAACGTGGACAATATTAACATGATTAATCGCGACAAAAATTTGGACTAGATTAGATACCTTCTGTTTAAGTACATACCTACTTTTTGCTCTCCTACAGGGAGGATGAAAACCGTTCATATCCTTTGTAATGCGAAATGGGATTTACCGTTTCACGGCTTATGGAACGATTACGAGGTTCATGCACGTATTTGTTCCACATAGGTATAATACTTTTTGTGCGACAATCTGATCAATTGGAACGTATTTCATTGTGACAAAAATTCGGTTTTGGTTAGGTTAGGTTAGGTTAGGTTGAAGAGGCCCTCTGTAGGGGTCCGGGGTCGATCCGTGGTCTCTCGAGGCTGCGGACCGACTTCGCATACAGGAAGTGGCGTTCCTGCGGTTCCCGAGCTCGCTAGGGGGTCTGCGGTCTCTTGTAGGCCGTAGACTCAGGGACTTCAGCAACCCTGGCGCCCCAGCTGGTATACCGTAATCCATCATGTGCTGAAATTACGTGCGGGATGGACCGGTGGCCTGGGCCTCACCGCCTGGGCTGCGAGGAGTAAACCTCTATAAAAAATCCAAGGGTGGCGTCTGTGGCGCGGGGTGTCGCTCCGTGTAACAGCGGGGCGGCCCTTCGTGTCTCGGACGCCAGCTTCTTCAGTTGGTCGGCGGCGTGCTGCCTGGGTGGGTGTGCTGGTCCGGGGTGGCCCCGGGCGGGTGCTTGCGCTCGTCCGGGGTCTCCCCGGGCCGTCTCCCCGCCTTAGTGGATCCGTTTGCCCATGGATGCCTCGGGCCGATGGTCCCCGGACATCGGCCTGAGTAGGCTCCGGGGTGAGGGTGGGGTTCCCCTCGATAAATAAGACCCCAATTATGAATGACATGACATGGGCAAAAAGAAGAAGAAGAAGGTACCGCCCAGGAGTGAACGGACACCTCAGGTCCGGCACGGGGGGGCTAGTGTTTCGGCCCCCCCCCCCTGTCGTCATCGAACGACGGGCGGTCGAGCGGAGTGCCCACGGGCTCCGTCGACTACAGTGCGACTGTGGGAACAAGCGAGTATGACCTCCACAAGACGCTCTCGGCGTCGCTGACGCCTGAAGAACCTCCGGAAACTCTTCCGAAGGGAATTCGGGCGCGACTATGTGCCGAGCGGGTATGAACTATGGAATATGCATACGTTTGACGTCGAGTGGCGGGATGCCAATGATGTGGAGCTCTGGTGCTCCGACGAAGAGTGCGTCTTGTCGGGGGATTACTCCTCTTCGGACGATGAAGCGCGTGTCTCCTCCTTGGGGAACGGGTGCGGGGTTGAGCCGGCTCAACGAGCCGTGGCCCCCGTTTCGGTCGCCGGGGATGGGACGATTCCGCTGCCCGTCGGGCGGCCCGGGGCAGAGCCGGCCGACATGGCCGCGGCTCCCGCGCCTCCCTCTGGGGAGCCTTCGGGCCGGTCACCCGGTGGACGTCGCGAGGCGGACTCCGGTGGACCAGGCCTCGGTAGCGGGGCGCGTCGATCGCGCTCCCTGTCTCCGAGCCGGTTGCTCGGCGGACGCCGCGAGGCGGATGCCGGGCAGCCTGGCGGGGACGGGGGCGGCATCGGTCGCGCTCTCGCTCGCCGATCCGCATCCGCGGAGGTGGCCTGGGGAGCGAGGGTGAGGCCAACTCACCCGATGAGTCTCCTCAGGGCGCCCCGAGGCTGGGGATCGGTCCGATGAGGAGGAGGTTCAGACCTTCAGGGGCGCGGTGGAGCCGGCCCACCCTTGGCGGGAGCCAACGCTCGCGGGCCGGCCAAGACACCCAGGATCCGACCGCCGACCACGGCGGCCGTAACTATAACTTGTGCCGACCCGGGATCGTACGCGCAGGTCCTCAGGACAGCGAGGGAAAAAGTTAACCTTTCTTCCCTCGGGATCGAGGACCTGCGCCCCCGCAGGGCCGTCACCGGCGCACTTATCTTCGAAGTTAGGGGCGCCGACAACGGCACCAAAGCGGATGCTCTCGCTGAGGGCATAAGGGGGGCCCTGGGCAACAGGGACGATGTGAAGGTGGCTCGACCGTCGAAGACGATCGAGCTTAGAATCACGGGTCTGGACGACTCGGTCACCTCAAACGAGGTGGCCGAGGCTCTGGGAGCCAATGGCGGATGCTCCACCCACGACATAAAGGCGGGGGAGATCCGCACGGCTCCAAACGGGCTGGGCACCTGCTGGGTGCGCTGCCCCGTAAGGGCAGCCAAGGCAGTCCTGACCACCCCCCGATTTAGAGTGGGGTGGTCGAGCTGCCGCGTGGCATTGCTCCCCTCACGAGTCCTACAGTGACACAGGTGCCTGGCCTCTGGGCATGTCCAGGCCCAGTGCAGCAGCCGGGTCGACAAATCGGGCTGTTGCTACAAATGTGGGGGCATTGGCCATCTGGCCAATGCCTGCAAAGAGAAGGCGGGCTGCCCCGTGTGTAAGAACGCGGGCAAGCCCGCCGAGCATTGGATTGGTGCGAAGGGGTGCCTGGCCAACAAGGGGTCTAAGGCATCCCCAAACACCAGGGGCCGCGGCGAGGCGGGACCGACTACAACGGCGTCTCCCCCCCAAGCTGCGGCCCCTGAGGTAGAACCTCCTCTCCCGCAAAGGGAGAGGAGAACCGACAAAGGAGAAGACGCACTCCAGTGTGTAGAGATGAGGGAGGTGGAGGAGCCTCGGGAGCAAGACAACAATGCCCCGTAGGCTCCTCCAGGCCAACATCAACCACGCCAGGGCTGCGCAAGATATGCTTGCGCAGTGCCTGGCGGAGGGGGGTGGCGGGCTGGCCATCGTCGCCGATCCTTATAGGATACCCGAGGGCAACCCCAACTGGGTTGGAGATCCCTCGGGGAAGGTGGCGATGGTCAGCCATCATGTGCCGGGCGCTCCGCCGATGATTCCTCTATCGGCTGGCGAGGGCTTCGTCATGGTCGAGTATGGACCCATCGATGTCCTGCGCTGTTACCTCCCCCCTAGCCTAACCAGGGGGGAGTACGAGGTGGCCATAGATGGCATGGAGAGCGACATACTCGGTCGCTCTCCAAGGCCTGTCGTTGTGGGGGGAGACCTCAATGCCCACGCTGTGGCTTGGGGCTCTCCCCGCATAGACGTCAGGGGCCGCCTCGCCCTAGAGTTTGCGGCGGGGCTCGGCCTGGCCCTCTTGAACCGGGGCCGGGTCAGCACCTACGTGGGGGCCGGGGGAGAGTCCATTGTCGATGTGACATGGGCCTCCCCTGGGGCCCTTAACAGGGTCCAGGGTTGGACAGTGGAGACCGGCTCCCTTGGAGAGACGTCCGATCATAGGCTAATCTCCATGGAGCTGGTCTCCCCCCCCCCCACGGAGGTGCGAGAGCAACGCCGCCGCACCGGGACAGGAATCGATGGGTCCTGAGTAAACTCGACCCTGAAGCCCTCGAGGTCAGTCTCCTCGTCTCCACTTGGCCGGAGGGAGGAGCTGACCTCAGAGCCGACGAGGAGGCGGAGCGCCTCTGCGCGTTGATGTCGCGCGCTTGCGACGCCTCCATGCCCCGCAGCAGGCCAATGGCGCGTCGTGCCGCCTACTGGTGGTCCGCCGAGCTCGCCGAACTGAGGCGGGCTACGGTGGCCGCCAGGCGGGCTCACACGCGCGCCAAGCGGCGGGGCATGGAGGAAGAGATGAACAACGCCGAGGCGGTTCTCAGGGAAGCCAGAAAGGCCCTGAGGACCGCCATCACGCGGGCGAAGGCCGCGGCCTGGGAGGAACTCCTCTCCGAGCTGGACCGCGACCCATGGGGGAGACCTTACAAAATTGTGAGGAAGAGGCTCCGCCCGTGGGCGCCTCCAGTCTCGGAGACGCTGGACCCACAGTTCCTTGGAACAGTGGTGGACACACTGTTCCCCACCAGGGGGAGGGACATCCCGGAGAAGAGGCCCTCCCCCAGGATGGACCGAGGAACTGGAGGTGTCCAGACACGAGATAGTCGCGGCCTTCGCCCGAATAAACGGAAGAAAGGCAAAGGCGCCCGGGCCGGACGGAATATACGCCAAGGTCTGGGCCCGGGCGTCTTCGATAATCGGGGAGGCACTTCGTGTCACGTACACGAAGTGCCTCCGTGAAGGAACGTTCCCCAGGAGGTGGAAGAGGGCCCGGCTTGTCCTCCTCAAAAAGGAGGGCAAGCCAGCGGAGAGTCCCTCCGCATACAGGCCCTTATGTATGCTGGATGATGCGGGCAAGATTTTTGAGCGTATTATGAAAACCGCCGTTTTTTGTCAAAATTTGAGGATTGATTGTTGAAAAATGGTTACATACTTATTCTTGAAAGTATTGTCCATCGCTGGCCACTACTTTCTCCCACCTTTCGGGCAGCATACGAATCCCGCGTCGAAAAAACTGCTCGTCTTTTGCGGCGATCCACGAATCGACCCAGTTTTTGGCCTCTTCGTAATAATGGAAGTGCTGCTCAGCCAGGCCATGCGCCATTGATCGGAACAAGTGGTAATCTGAAGGGACGATGTCAGGAGAATACGGCGGATGAGGTAAGACGTCCCATTTCAATGTTTCCAGATAGGTTTTAACAACCTGAGCAACATGTGGCCGAGCGTTGTCGTGCAGCAACATCACTTTTTCGTGTCTTTGCTCGTATTGTGGCCGTTTTTCCTGCAATGCTCGGCTCAAACGCATTAGTTGTGTTCGGTAGCTCCTGTGATGGTTTCACCCGGTTGCAACAGCTCATAATAAATCACGCCGAGCTGGTCCCACCAAATACACAGCATGAGCTTTGAGCCATGGATGTTTGGCTTGGCCGTCGATGTTGATGCATGGCCGCGGTAGCCCCACGATTTTTTTCGCTTTGGATTATCATAATGGATCCACTTTTCATCGCCGGTTACAATACGATGCAGAAAACCCTTCCGTTTTTGCCGGAGCAGCTGTTTGCACGCGAAAAAACGCCGTTCGACGTCTCTCGGCTTTAATTCGTATGGCACCCAGTATCCATGCTTTTGGATCATTCCCATCGTTTTCAAACGATGTGAAATAGCTTGTTGAGTCACGCCCAATGAATCTGCAAGCTCCTGTTGCGTTTGAGATGAATCTTCATTCAGTAATGTTTTCAATTGTGCGTCTTCAAACTTTTTCACCTGTCCGGGACGCTCCTTGTCTTCTACGCCGAAATCACCACTTTTGAAGTTGGAACCATTCTCGACACGTTCTTTCACTAATGGAAGCCTCACCATAAGTTTTTACAATCATTCGACGCGCCTCAGCAGCAGATTTTTTCGAATTGAAGGCAAAAAGCAAAACTTCCCGCAAATGACGCTTATTGGGCACAAATTTCGACATTTTCGATCACAAAAAAATATATAACGCCGATAAAAATTCACAACTGCAATGATAAGGAATTGTTGCCAGATGCCCAACCTTACATTTAAAATTTTTGATCTAACGTTTGGCGCCATCTACTGGAAAACGGCGGTTTTCAATTTGTACTCCTAATATTTTCAATGAAAATTTTTTCTGTTCTAACCCAAATGGATGTATTTAATTTAAAAATGTTACAATAGAATATGTAACATTTAATCTCAAAGAATCAAAGAGGAAACAGAAATATAAAATTTTATAAAAATAGAAAATTTTTAGACTACAAAAATTTTGCTCTGCTAAATAAAAAAAACAATACGACTAATTGACGTAAGAAAGAATGCGGTAAATGTAACCCAATGAAAAATTGTACATCAAATTGATGTCAACTTGTCGATTCGATATTGAAATTTCACATCGATCCTCACATCGATTTCGATACTCAGGTGGTCACAGTTTCGATCATCATATCGAATCGACATCAAATCGATGTCAAATTCAACAAAATATCCCTGCCGAAAATGTACAATTCAAATCGATTAAAAAAAAAAATAATTCAAATCGATCGCGGTTTCTGTAGCAAAAATATGGTATTAAAACCGACTGAACATAAGATCGGAACCCAGATAAATTTATTAAAACAGAATACATTAATGTAAACGTAATAAATGTTAAGTTTACAAAAAAATATTTCTTGTATTCTTTTTGTTAAAAGTATTAAAAAATGATTGAATTTAAATTAAATATTTAATTTTTGTACAAGATTAAATAACAATACAAATTTTTATTTAGACGTTAAAGTATAATATTTTATGTAGAATAGCATTTCACACACACGTCATGTTAGAAGAAAATGAGAGCAAATATATTTGTCTCGAGATTACAAGTAGCTCCTAAAAGTCTCACTGAAGTATGAGCTGGGGAGTCGGCTCCTGTGGCGCCTAGATATAACGCCTGTGGCCACACTCGATTCGAGTGAGATCACCCGCGGCGTAGCTTCTTAAGAGGATGCTATAGTACCATGAATTACCGACATTTACAGTGCATAAAATATTTTCGGATTAGCGTTACAGAATCACAAAAACTTTTTTTAGAATTGAAATACGCAAAAAAAGTAGATGCACTCTGGTCAATTTTACAAGAAAATCGAACAAAAATTAATAATAGTAAGAAAGCCTTCTTCGGTCGCAGCTAGATCTTAGTGCTTATCTTTATTTGTGTGATTTTATATACTTCTCCGAATTCAACCAGAATGTGCGCCAAATTAATTTTTGGTCGTAACACAGCATGTCGAATAAAAATTAGTAATATCACTATTTATATTAAATTGATTAATTTAATATAATAATTAATGCTGATTTGCATCTATATACCCATTTCCCCCTAAAAAAACTGTAAGAAATTCATTACCAAAAATAACTCTACCCAGTGTTCGAACCTGGCACTTTCGGAATCTCCGGTCCCGGTGTCTTATCACCTCGACCACTGGGGCACAGTGATATTTTTCGCAATATTCGTATATGAGTGACAACGCATTTGAGGTGCGTGATTTAAATTACAAATATGTTATTGGACCGATAGTGTAACAACACAATGATAGTAAAAAAGCCTTCTTCGGTCGCAGCTAGATCTTAGTGCTTTATATTTATTTGTGTGATTTTATATACTTCTCCGAATTCAACCAGAATGTGCGCCAAATTAATTTTTGGTCGTAACACGACCGAAGAAGGCTTTTTTACTATCATTGTGTTGTTACACTATCGGTCCAATAATATATATGTAAAAAATTAATAAATCATTAAAAATTTAATCGTATAGTCACCTGAGGTTAACTTTCTAATACAGAAGTTGTGTAGCTCGTACGTACAAAATGATAGTAGAGCGCTCTTCAGAAAACATGCACAAACTGATCGTGTGAAATTACGACTAAACGTCTAACAAAAAAGATATGCTGATGTGCTTTTATCACATGCATATTTCGCTCAGCGAAGCTGAACTGTCATAAACAAAGCAATATGGTCCTTAACAGTAGTTGATAGGTCTTTTTGCAGATGACGAAATAATCAAAAAACAAAGACAAATCTATGTGATGGACAAAGAGCAATATCCTGGTCTTGTTAAAAAAATAATCTGCAAAGATCTGCAGTACCGACGTCGAGGAAGTTCTTCTGTTACTTTAGCATCCTCTTAAATTCAGATAAGCGCCATTTTGCAATAAATGCAAATTTTAAAAATTGGCTACGGCAGACTAGATTTAACTATATATTTTAAGAATATAATTAATTTTTGTGTTTTGGACTGTGTAAGTTTTACTGCTGGTACCGCAAACAGGTACAACAGCTGACATACTTAATGCCAAAGGCATCTCTTTAACTTTTATTTAAAAAAAATTACATATTATTAACAAAACTGTAAAACTATGTAAAACATTAATATAAACCCCTGATTTATTACCTCTAATACGTTCGGAGAAAAAAATTCATGAATATAAGGTTATTTTTGGTGTCTCTATGTATATGTTACATACACTCACGGTCATTGATTCTGTCCCTGGAGAAATTTTACAAATTAAAATGTCGCCATCTTTCTACATACCCATAATTTATGATTAACGTAACGATTAGACTTTATTGATTGTTACGTTAATCATGAACTGTGAGTATGTAAAAACATGGTAACTTTTCAGTTTGTGAAATTTCTTCGGGGAAAGAATCAATGACGTGGGTGCAACCCCTTAAAAAATATTATTGAAAAATATTGATTCAAATTAAAGTTATAGCTTCTCAAAGTCATCCAGATCCAAAAATGTGTTTACATATTATACGGGATTAATGTGTTTAAGAATTAAATTTTATAATATAATTATAAATAATACTACATATATATATTTATTTTTATAACCAACACCTAAATTGTAGTTACGATAAAAATTTATACCTGATTGATGGAGAAATCATAGGAGTTCCTCGACTAACTGGAAATTCCACTGGTGGATATATATTTGCGACTTGCAGTTGTAAACCACAGTTATAGAGCTTCCCAATTCCTTGTAAAATTACTTCGATATTTTGTTCATTGCGTCGATTCAATACAATGTTCTCCACTTTCGGATGCAAGGATTTTTTCAAAATGTGTTGCAAAACGCTGTCTAGTGCAATTTTAATAGTCACAGCATTGGTTGGAATTAAAGGCATGGTTTGTTCAAAGAGGACGGTATTTAATATACTACGCGTATGATACTCTGCTGATGACAAGTTTGATGCTGAAGTATACCGTTCGGTACAAGATACGGAAGAGCTGATCCACTTTGAACTCCGATTCTTCGGCCGTGGAATTATTTTACTCAAATTCAGCAAAAGTTGATTTTTCACGAACATGAGATAAGAACTGTGGTACGGTACGTTGCAGTAAATCTCTTTCACATGAATATTATTAAGCTGATAATTCAAGAATACCGATAAATTGATTTTAAATTTTTGAGATTTTAATATTTTAAAAATTATTAAGTTTTTGCATTCACTTCTGAGGTACTAGTTTTACCTGTAATTTTTTCATAAATTCTTGTACGGATTTTGAGGGTCCACACACAATGCTGCTGTCCTCGCTATTGCGACATATTATTTCAACATCCGATGGACATATATTTTTTAGACTTTTGTAATTAAATTGACTGACAAGTGCCATAGAGCTACAAATTATTTTTTCTTTGACACATGCCAAACCAATAAAGTATGCAGATAAAATGGTTTGTTCAATAGTAAGACATTTATCCGCGTACGCGCAACCGAGTTCGCCAGCAGAATGACCAATTATGTAACTCGGAGTAATTCCCAAGCACGTTAGAACATCTACTAATCCAATCTACAAATTTATACAAATAATTTTGTAACGAAGCACTCTATTTTGAAAATTATTATTGAAAAGGCCCTAAAATATTTAGAAATGTATCTAATAATTCTAATGTGATAATTCTAACACACATACAACACAAACAAAAATATTTCTTTAGGATGTTTATTCTTATTTATTTGATGAAATTTATTTCATTGAAACAGTTCTTATACAAAATATAATTTGATTGAATAAAAATACTGTTTCACATAACATCTATTATTTGATAAAAATAAGACTAATATTAGTCTTCTTTATTAATTTAAATATTGATTTGTTTAGACCATTGCAAATAAAAATGTTGGGATACAATAAAATTTATGAAGTCCAAAGAAATTGTTTTCTTTGCACACAATAGAAAACCACACAACAACAAAAATTTTATATTTATGTTTTAAATTAAGACGATGCTGGACTGACGATGGAACTCACTCGACGTCGGTACTGCAGATTGTTGTAGATTTTTCTTAGACGAACTGTGGATCGCGCATGAGGCGAAAAGTAAGGGAAATAGGCTAGCGCACTTTGTCAAACGCATGTGTCCTTGACTTCAGCGCCTCTAATGCAGGATTTCTGAACTACCATGAACGCAATTTATGCTCTTCGCATCAATATATGTGAAAATTACATAAACAAATTTTATTCAGGCTTTTCTTTTATACTAGAACTTCTAGGATCATTCTGCAAGCGTCGTATTGTTCTTTCATTTATTCTACTTGCCGTAAACTACTTATTTTATACATACCAAGTCTAAAACTTTTATATGAGGCACATGTTATCACGAGTCGGCTGCAGATGCCGATAATTAAACTATAACTTTTTAATCAATTTTTGTTTTTTGTATTGAATTACAGTTTTCGGCAAATATTTGTGTCACTACTTCAATTGTGTAAAAGGATTTTGAGATCAATAAAGCCAATTAAGAGAAAAGCCGGAATAAAAATAAGCACATACGAGGTGTGTTCAAAAAGTATCGCGAATTTTGTGTTTTTTCAAAAATTATTTATTTATTCATGAATATCTATTTTGTCCCCTTCAAAGTAATCCCCATGAGATATTATACACTTGTGCCAACGGTTTTTCCAATCTTCGAAGCACTTCAAAAAATCATTTTTTTTTATCTTGTTCAGCTCCTCCTTCGATGCCGTCTTTATCTCGTCAAGCGTAGCGTAACGTCGTCCTTTCATGGGCCTCTTCAGTTTAGGGAACAAGAAAAAGTCACAGGGGGCCAGATCTGGGGAATACGGTGGCTGCGGCATCATTAGTGTGTTGTTTTTGGCCAAAAAGTCGCGCACAAGCAACGATGTGTGAGCAGGGGCGTTATCGTGGTGCAAAAGCCAATTTTTGTTCTTCCACAAATCCGGGCGTTTCTGGCGGATTGCTTCGCGCAAATTGCGCATAACTTGCAGGTAATATTCCTTATTGATCGTTCTACCCTGTGGCAAGAACTCATGATGCACCACGCCCCTGCAATCGAAGAAAACTGTCAGCAAAACTTTCACATTCGACCGAACTTGGCGCGCTTTTTTCGGCCTTGGTTCGTGCGGCAGCTTCCATTGAGATGATTGAGCTTTGGTTTCCACGTCATAACCATAAACCCACGATTCGTCACCAGTTATGACCCTCTGGAGCAAATTTGGGTCGTCGCGGACAGAGTCCAACATCTCATTAGCAATGTTCATGCGATGCTGTTTTTGGTCGCAATTGAGCAATTTTAGTACGAATTTCGCGGCGACCCGTCTCATGCCCAAATCATTGATAAAAATCGAATGGCACGAGCCAATCGATATGTTTAGGTCTTCAGCAACTTCTCTAACGGTGATTCGACGATTGGCCAATACCATTTTCTCCACTTCATTAATTTTTTCGTCTGTTGTTGAAGTGCTCGGGCGTCCGGCACGCTCTTCGTCGTTCACATCTTCTCAGCCTTCTGAGAACATTTTGTACCACCGATAAACGTTGCTTCGGTCCAAGGTAGCTTCTCCGTATGCCACAGTCAACATTCGGAATGCATCCGCGCACTTAATTTCGTTTTTCACACAAAATTTGATACAGGTTCTTTGATCCATTTTTTTGAATAGGTAAAAATCGAAGACGATCCAAAACACGTGCAAGCAAAGCAGCTGTCAACAATTAAGTGAACATTCAAAATGGCCGAGCTTGTCGGCATAAGTGAGAGACATGAGTACCAACATAACGCCACAAAAAGATCGAAATTCGAATATACGTAACCCGCGAAAATTCAAAATTCGCGATACTTTTTGAACACACCTCGTATATGTTGTCCAGCATCGCCTTAAATATAATAAGTAATTTTTTGTATTATGGAAATTATTTACCTGAATAGCAACAATACCAACAAACGCGTATAACGCGTTTTTGTATATTTTTTCGTCTGTCTTTGATAAAATGTCTGTGACATTTATACTGTATGGTTTCAAAATTATATCGCACTGTCTTATTGTATTTGCGAAAATGTGAAACTTTAACAAGTTTCGACCTATTTTAATTAAAAAATTTTAAATTAATTTTAAATTTAAACATGTTATTTTTTAAATTAACGTTTTAGTAAAGAACACATGATGTATCAAATATCTACCCATTCCTGGCCATTGCGACCCCAGAGCAGAAAATATAAACCAAACTGGTCTTTTCATACTTTTACATTTTCGAACTTCCATCATGGAATCTTGTTGCAAAGCATTCAGTATAGTAAATCCTCTCCATGGATGACCGTCTATACCGTCTGCATAGACATTGTGCAGCAAACGGACATATTCTATATCTATCGGATTGCTAGCAACTTATATTCCAAAATAAAAAAGTATTAAGGCAAAGCACTGTTGAAATAATTTTGCTAAAAAATTATCTGAAACCTCACTAAAACCAATTTTCTGAAATTTTTCAATATGTTGGAACTCTTCAATACATTTTCAGCGAAATTTCAGCACAATTTCGGCATAATTTTAATATGAAAATAATCATTAAAATTCAAAATTATTGAACTCAAATTTAATAGAACTATTAGAATTGTCGGTAAAAGTCTATAAAAGGAAAGCAGCCTCTGACGACTTTGATCTTGACATACTCGTATATTATCAAAGAGAAGGTCCTGAACAACTTTTTCTTATAAATTAATTGGCGTTCTCGTACAGTTTACCAGATATACTTAGAGAAAAAGAAACAACAGTTTTTCTTAATTTTTTCAAAAAATATTTATTTTACAAAAAAATATGTTAAACAAAAAATGAATTTTGTAATAAGTTCTATAAAAAAAGTCATATACATATTTTACTTAACTTCAATACTTTAGTCGTTATAGTAGAAAAACTGTTTTAAAATAAGTTTTTTTTTTAATTTTGCGTGAGAAATAAATGCTTGAGTGGGGGAAATATTTATAGACTTTTCACGCTTGTACTAAATGGCCACACAAAAATAAAGCTCTTGAAATTGTGTACAATGAAGCTTCTATGCATAATTTTCGTAATCGTAACCGTATACGCGTAATCATCGTAAGTGAGACTGGGGCAATTTGGTAGACGGGGCAATTCAAAAAATGGAAATATCTTTTTATGGGTACATATTAAAAATTTACTTTGAATACTATAAACGTGATTTACTGACTTTTATAGATTTTTATAGACTACCCTTTTATAGACTTTTAGCGAATTGTTTTATTTTCTTTTATTCTGGAGTTTAATTGTGGAAATTTACTTTTAAAAAAATCTTTTAATGAAATACAAGCGTCTTCTTTCAAAAAATACTCTTGTTGTAAAACAAGAACGAACAATCACGTAAAGTTACACCTTTTATATTATTTTTTGTTGTTCTTTTATATTTGAAAAATACAGAAAAAAAGAAATGCTAAAATATCACTTTCAGACAAATTTTAACGAAATTTCAGTAAAATTTTTCCACTGAAGAGTACGTTACAGAAACTAATAATTAATGTTTAGTTATTCATAATGATAAAATTTTTTTTGAAATATTTACTAACATCTTTTAAAAACAACTTCACTGATTCTTTAGTGCGTCCAGATAATATCACAAGCCTAGGTAAATCATCATCTGTTGCTCCATTGTTAACCTTCTGTTTGGGATTCCACTTTAGCAACATATGAGCGTTTGCTCCCCCGAAACCAAAAGCATTGATACCTACAAAACCATTTTTAAGTGGCATTGGTTCTTCGATGACACGAACAGTTCCATTTATTAAGGCATCTATATCTTTTCGTGGTGTTGTGCAATTGACATTTGGTGGAACAATACCGGTTTCGAATGCTATTAATACCTTAAAGAATCAATAACAATTATAAAATGTAAATTTAAACTAATTTGTTCGATATTAGTTAATCATATGTTGTAAAATATATGAATAAGTATATATTTATATACAACATATATTTTATATATGTATATAAATCTCACTATATTAATTTCAATGTTAACCGAATTTACTGAAGAATACTTCCAATCTCTTTCAACCCTCCGAGGTCCAACCGATGATTTAAAAATCAAGGCAAATTTTCAATTTTGAATAATTTGTTAGACTATAAACTTAAGAGATCAGCTCCACCCTTTTATAAAAATTCGTGATAGTGAGTACTTCTTAACGCCAAGTGACGCCGTTGTGATTAGTCGTAAAGATTAGTTGTGTTTTATACAATGATAGGTGAAAATTGACCGTGTGCTACCAATGTTGAACAAAGTTTTATTGTTTTCTAAGAAGTAAATCATGTTTTTGTTATTTTTACCTTAAATTTCGATAATTAAAAATTTATGTTTATTATAATATTTTATTATAGGGATTCTGAACAAATTAAGATTATTAATGTGCTGAATAGTGAAATTTCCGCATACCTGATATTGGTAATAACGTAAATCGAGATACCAAATATCTAATATTTTAATTTTCCAGATGCCAAATATTTGCTTAACATAAACATTTTTATAATTTGGAGATTCATGAAGTTGTTAAAATTTAAGAACATTTAAAACAGTCAATACATTATCAAAAAATATTAACATTTTAACATTTTCTGTTGGAACATCAGGGATGATTGTACCTTAATGTCTTTGAATTTAAAAATTTTATCAAATTTTTTGTTAGTTAATTTATACTATGTATAATTTAATTAAAATGTAAACTTATATTGTGCTTGAGTTGTTAACTCAACCCGATTCTGAGTCGATAGTCTATTCTTTTTAGCTACAAAAGAAAAGATAATTTATGCAAAAAATGCAGCTAAAACGAATATAACAGATTATCGACTCGGAATCAGGTCGAGTTAGCAAATTGAATACTATGTAACATTTACGAAATAATATTACCAAACTTCAATCACTTATTCATAATCAGTTAAATTCTCTTTGATTTATAAAATTGTTTATGTATTTGTGGTATAAAAGTGTATATCAAAGGCACTATTTGAATTTAAGAGTCTTGTATATTATTGTTTTAAAAATTGTAAGTGCATTATTCAATAATAGTCATAAATTAAGTGTGCTTGGTGTACAATTTTTTTATGTATGAAGGAATTTCTTTTCAATATCATTTTATATATAATAAAATATATAATATATAATAAAAATTAAATAATAGACATAAGCAAGGCACGAAAAGAGATATTGTAAAAAAAATAAGATAAATATTCCTAAAATATGTTTAAAAATGTATAAAAATATAAAAAAATAATAAAAAAGTAAAAATTAAGAAATAATAAAAGTCAATAAATAATCAAGCGATGCGGTAGCGTCGCGACGCAAAATATAAAAAAAATAAAAGTTTGTCAAAAAGTTTGAGTCAATATTTTGTGACTACGGCACTGGCATTGTCGAAGCGTTACTGCTTTATCTCGAGTTTTCGCCTTGCCCATTTTTCGATTTAATTAACTCGGAAATGAAGGTTATACTGAAAAAAATTCTAATGATACTTTTATAATAACTTTTTACGAACTTTCGATTGTGAGCGGTCCGAATGAAATCGGTTCAGTCAATCTCGAGATTTCGACAGCGAGTCTATGAAAAGTGTCACTTTGACGATTTCAGTTTTCAGTAGAGTCCTATATAAAGAAAAAAGCGACATTGAACCCCCACCACAACCTTCAGTATCCAATTGAGGATACTCCACCGCCCTATTGAAACCGCTCTAACGTCATTAAACACCATTTGTGTCATTCTGCAAACTATAGACTTAGGAAACTATAGACCGAGCGTAAACTGCTATCTTATACAAAAGAGGGTCTGATAATCGACGTAAGGGGAAAAACACGCTAGCTTATGGGCCAGAGGACGAATAGAGGATAACTTCCGTTAGACTCGGAAATATTTGGCACGTTTACGCATACGTGAAGCCGAGTTTATCCTCTATTTCTTCTTACCGCGTTTATCACCACCCCCGCAAGAGTACGCTCGGGGTGTGCTGCAAACAGCTGTGGTCACAATATGGCTGCTCGCTTAGCCAATCAAGTATCAATCAGATTATCAATCAGAGCTTCGGACATCAATGTCGCTTCTCTCTTTATATAAGACTCTAGTTTTCAATGTTGTTTGTCGTCAGTCTGACGAGTGTCCGCCAAGGCGCATTTACAACGCTCAAGACGGGCGACTGTCCGTCAAGATGTGTTCTTACGTGAGATTATGCGCTATACAGCTACTTAATCGAGAGAGAGAGAGAGAAAGAGAAAGAGAAGTATAACAACGCTTTTGAGTGCAGTAAGTTTTAAAATTCAATCCGAGTCGGATTAATGACACCGTATATCAGAATCATTCAATTAAAACTTAAAATAGAGCATGTGACGTCATTAAAACGAGCGAGATAACGCGCATGTGCTCAAAGCCGCTGATTAGGTTTTTCAGTGTGATGTGGTTGTGGGGCGATTTTCTCACACCGGTCGCTTGCATGCGTTGAGAACATCCACAGCCTACAATTGACTTATATGTGACTGACGCATGCGCACAAAAGACTAGTGAAACATATCGTTTCATAACCTTCTCACACTGTTTCAATCATTTATATAGCCACGTTGGGCTATTAACATGAGCCTTCTAGTCTCGTGTTTTAAAACATTTTGATCTGATTATATTATATTTGTAATTTATTTCGAATAATTAATATATAATTTAAAAAAATGTACAATAATAAGAAATAAAAATATGTTCAATAATAAGAAATATAATTTCTTTATTGTATTTATTATTTTAGTTATAATTAATAAATTTTTGTAATTACCAAGCTAGTTCGAAGATAATTGAAAAAAAATATTAGCTGTGTTTTTATTAGAGAAAGTGGATTCTTTAATATTATGATTGATTTGTACATTTTGTTGAGAAAATAATTACAAATTTTGCTATTTATAATAATAATAATAACCTTTTTAAAAATCTTTTTAAAAGTAAAAACATTTTTTAATTAAAAGAGTATCAAAAAGTAGTGAGATTCCTACAAAAATCTTTTTTTAAAAAAAGAAAATATGTACGCCAGGTATAAAAAAGTGTTGTATAGCTTTCTAAAATTCTTAACAAAAACTCTTTTTTAAAAAAGTATTGTATATTAGTTTAACTATCTTATATTAAAAACATGTTTTTAAATTAAACTATTCTAAAAAAAAATTAGATCACACAATTAGCCAGGTATTTCATTAGACATAAAAAAACACAACAGTATTTTTTTCTAAACCCATGAAAACTAAACATTTTTAAAACATGTATACCCACACAACACGCGTGACTGTTAGTCGTCTGGTAGCCGACTTTTCTCAGTTGACTTAAGGCGATGCTGGACTGACGGTGAAACTCACTCGACGTCGGTACTTCGGATTGCTGCAGATTTTTCTTCTACGAACTGTGAATTGCGCATGAGGCAAAGAGTAAGGGAAATAGGCTAGCACTCTTTGTCAAATGCACTCATCTTTCCTTGTTCTTTTGACTTTAGCACCTCTAATGCAACATCGAGGAACTAAACTAGTGCTCTGTCTCAATCAGTCTCACTCTTCACCGAATCTCACATCGATTCTGCACGCACACATAAACACGATATTTTTGATTCGAAATATCTTTTATACTAAAGCTTTTAGGATCATTTTGAAAGCACACTAACAATCTTACGTGTAATTCACAGTACGCTGGATGGTTATTTTGTAGGTACAAAGTCTAGAAGTTTCATACGCAATATATATTGTCGCGAGACTATTGTAGAAGCACATAGTTTTGCAACTTTTTTCCGTTTTTCGTGTCAAATTGTAGCCAGCGTATTATGTTTTTGTCAATGCTTTAATTGTAGAGAAGGATTTACCATTCTGTGAATTCAATAAAAAGTTTACTGAAATTAAAAATAATAGTGTTCAGTCGGTATCTCCAGCATCGCTTTAAAGGCGACTTTCAACAGTCGACTATAACTCGACAGCAATTGACTATTTGTTAACTATTTGTTAATGTTTAGAATATCAGACATCTCAGAAATTTCGTACGGTGAATCCCAGTGATCTCAAATATGCAACGTTTGATGGAGTAAGTTTCTTTTTACCAAGCAATTGGATATTCTTGATTGCTGTCTTTTTGATTGTTGTGATCTACTTGTTGCAAATTGTGTCTCGCTCTTGCTCATTCAGCACGAGCATCTCACGTTATCGTCTTCGTACGTGCAATCTAACAGTAATCTCCTCTCCACGGAAATCAATTAATCGACCGTTTTGATTCACAATGCGAATAGTCAAGTCAGTAATGCTCCGTACGACGATTGGAAGGTGATCTGTGCAGGCGTTTCCGAGATTTTATACCCGGGAGGAACACTCGGTGAAAATTCATGTATCGTATGCATGCACTTGTCGTTGCTATACGCACCAGCGGTCAGATTACATTCTATGCGAATAATGTTTACATTGATTATATTTATAGGTAAGTCTGATTCGTGCCATTGTCGAGGTTCAAGCATACGATTTGAGGAAAATCCCAACAGCGATCCAATGTTGTCGGATTTGCTAAAATTTATTCGATAAGAGCACTTGATCTTGCTCTTCATAGTATTATTGTTGGCGCGAATCATAATCTCATTATCCTCGTCTTCATCGATCTCTTTATGAAGCAACTTCTTCCTAGTAACATCGTTTGGGACATGAGATATAGCATGTCTCAGATACTTGTCAATGTCACGCAGTTCGTACAATCCTTCGGGAATGATAATTTCCTTGTCGTCTTTATCATAGTAAAATTTGTTATTTGAGGAATTTATATTAGGTATTGTATTGTAGGTTTCAAAGTCTGTCAGACCGAGCTCGTAATCACCATCGCTTAAATCTACAGCTGGAAAGTAGCTTACCGCGAGGACGTTACTTTTGCCGGTTAACGTAAACGTCAGTGACATGTTGTATACTGAGTTAAATAGCGAAATGTTGATCTTTAAATTGATTGTCAACCGATTGTAGAAAACGTAGACATAGTTGACCACAGTTGCTTTGATTGTAACGTTGATAACGATCGTGATTGTACTCGATACGTGTCACATCACTGTTAAAGTATCGCAGCAATTCTTGTGGTGGTCAAAGATTACCAAAACTGTCGAAATATATAGCACAATTCTCCCTCTTTGCGTACGCCACCCAATGAGTACCCGATCCTTCGACACTGTCCAAATTCATGATACCGCTCTCGTTTCGGCGTGCTCCCCCCGTTGGTAATGAAGTACGCATAAAAATTCCTTGGAAATGTGAAATGTGCATACGTTTTGCTAGTTGAAGTAATTCAAGGTTTGTAGTAACACCTTTTGGCATTTTTAATGTTTCATTGACATTTTTTTTTTTCTTCTTGATACTCCTCGGCCGCGCTTATACGGAGCGAGATAAACTCCATGACCTTCCATGACACGATTATGACGTTTTAATTCCTCCAGTTGACGCTGTGCCGCTTTGTTATCATTTACGGCCTTTGCGGTTTACTCCAGCCGCTCCTCCGTCCAATGACCCGAGAACTCCCAACAATGGCAGGACGGGTAGGATACCACCACGTTTTGCTACCGGAAGTATCCGCTTGCGCGTTGTCTTCTTCTTCTTCTTCTTTGATTTCAGACCCATACTGATTTTCATCTTGATTTTCATAGCCGCCCAAACTGCTGTCGCAGCAGCTTTCTCTCCGCGACTTGAATCTCTCGCTGTAATGCGTTTCCGTGCTTTCGAGACAAGTATATTATCAGCCACGTGTCTTTTCGCAAGATCGTTGCTGTGCGAATAGGTTATATCATGCTCACGACACGCCGCATCCAATGGATTGATGCCTCGGTCACCTCGAGCCAATCGCTCTTCTAAACGTGTTCCTGGACCGCAATACTGATAACCAGGGTACTGTAATTCGAAAGGAGTGCATTAATCGCGCGATTTAACAAACCGCAGCCTTTCGCAGGCATTCGCAGCAATTCTTTCTCGACGGTGCCGGGCCGTCTATGCGTATGCTGAGACGGTAAATTATAATGTTTGAAACACCGACGGTACTGTTGAACCCCCGAATTTGTTTTTATATGTTTGAACAATTTGTCCCATAAATGATCGATGTAATTGTGAAACTTTTGTAGCAAAACAACTTTTGGTATATATTTTAACTGTTCGCTAGTCAAACCGTGTACATCACAGATATCTGACACGATAAGAAACATTTTGCATATTGAGCGATTTCACTCTACGCGCCTCTATAAATAGAAGCTACCCGCAATAGAAATTTTTCAGTTTATTGTTATCGTAGAGGGAAAGAAAATATGCGGTTTGTGCGGCAACCGCAGGCAATTAGAGTAATTAATTTTGATGATAAGATAACACCCGAAATAAAAACACGCAGACATGGAAATATGCTACCGATTTCTATACGTGGCATCATTTGCGGTCCGTCAAATTGTGGCAAGACAAACGTGTTGATAAGCATGCTGGAAAGCCCGCACGGTGTACGTTTCGAGAACGTGTATGTGTACTCGAAATCGCTTCAGCAGCCGAAATATCGATATCTGGAAAACTTATTAACACCGATTGAAGAAGTTGGGTATTTTGCATTCTCCAACAACAGCAACGCCATTCCTCCGAATTCCATCTTTATCTTTGATGATGTAGCATGCGACAAGCAAGATACTGTAATAATGGGTCGACATGCTAACGTTGACTGCTTGTATCTCTGTCAGACGTATGCCAAGATACCGAAGCATCTTATACGTGACAACGCGAATTTGTTAATTATGTTCAAACGGAATGGCACAATCTGAAGCATGTATACAACGATTATGTAAACACTGACATGTCTTACGAGGATTTTTGCGATTTGTTGGCAACAAAAATATGAATTTCTAGTGATAAACAAGGACAGCGCGCTTGTCGATGGAAGATATAGGAAAGGATTTAATGACTTTGCAATACCGTAGAATGATTAGTTGTCATCGATACGTTGAATGTTCAACATGGATAGTAACATAGATCGCGAGAAGATAGCTAAACAGATTGTGAAAACAAGTAACACAATTCGCAAAAAATATCGCGCATTAAAAACGGGTAAAATGGAAGAAGATATTGCATTGGAAAGACATTTTAAACCAATCACTGAACCTCTAAAACAGATTGTTGAAAATACCGTTGGAGTTGAAAATACCGTTGAAAATGGGTCTAAACAGGCTGAGAGTGAAGCATTCTTTTCGGGAGATGAAGAATACGTGGAGCCAAAACGAAAACGGTCGAATATTTCGTTTAATAATTCAATAATGACTTCTACTTCAATTAAATTGCAAATTGTACCAATTAATTTTAATAAAGCATCACAAATGTTACAAGATAGCGATTTATTGCAGAATCATGCACCCTCCGTTGAAGAGGTTTTCGAAATCACCGACGAGCCGCTTGTGATGTCCGTTCGACAACAGTTAGAAACGTCTGAGGGGCAAAAAAAATTACAAATACATTATGGTCCATTGGGACAAAAATATATGGGAGCAGTTTTGAGCGGTAAAAAAACGGTCAACGTAGATAACGTTTATGGAGTTTACTTCAACAATATCGGAACGATGCTTGGTAACAAACGTATCGACTTGCACAAGAACGATGATATATCCATAGACGGTAAAAGATACAAGGGTACTCAAGGTCTGTACGAATTAATTTTCATGAAAATACCCAACGCTGATATATATACGAATGACGATGCAAAGAAGTATAAGGATATCATATTAACTACAAAAGCACATAGGCAAGACCATGGTGAATGTAATCCAATACTAGGTAACAAAGGACACAAGTATAAAAATATAATCTCCCCCATGTTAGCACTGGATAAAGTTGGACGAGGTATACCGAACACCGTTACGTTAAACGACAACAAGATTGATTACGTTTATTGGAACGATCCGAACGAACTCGTCGATCGACTTCGATTGCTCGAGGCCTCGCGCTAAGTCGGACACAACCCTCACGATAACGAGATCCTGTCGATTATTGAGGAACTTCGCGAAGCTGGTTTAATTATAAATTGAGTTGTGCTATTCATATTATTTTAGTCAACGTTGAAATGTCAATCAATAAGTTTGGGATATCGCGCGGAAGTAGCGGAACGGAATCGTATTACAAATGGAACGGATTAATAAGAAGTTACGTCCGCGATAACGCTCTTTGCAAGGTCAACGTCAATTTTGATGCAAAGTCATGCAAGATTTGTCACGTAGCGTTACCTGTAAATGATGGCGATGCTGCCAATAAACGATATGTACAACAGAGCATACAAATTTTGAAAGATCACCAGGACGAAATCGAGAGGAAGATTGTTACTCTCCAAAATAAGGTGGAGATTATGCTTAACAAAATTCAAAGACAACTCGATACAGTGACACATAGCGCAGAGTAGAAAAAAACGATACATTAGATCTCTCCATCATTTGTGAATCAAACATGAACAATTCCGAAAAGCAGCTGTTAGTGAAGGAACTTCATGCTCCAGCGAGAAGAAATTTTCCGAGAAGGCATGTCATTGTTCGCGGATACGATGACCTGTGGCAAACGGATGTGATTGAGATGCGACCTTACATAAGATTTAACCGAGGTTACCATTACATACTCACCGTTATCGATGTATTGAGCAAGTATGCATGGGCAGTGCCTCCCAAGGCCAAGAGTGGCAATGAAGTGGCTAATGCCATTGCAAAGATAATGCGAGACGATAAAAGATGTCCGAAAAATTTGCAGACTGACAGAGGAAAGGAATTTTACAACGCCACGGTACAGAAACTATTGAAAAAACATGATATCAATCAATATTCAACATATTCCGTAATGAAGGCATCAATCGTTGAACGGTTCAACCGTACATTAAAGAACGACATGTGGAAGCAGTTTACGCTTAATGGAAATTATAAATGGATCGATTTGTTATCACGTCTCGTATTAGAATACAACTCGCGAAGACATCGTACTATTGGTATGCGACCCATCAATGTTATCCCTGTGATTGCCAAAAAACTCTTATCCACTGTGTATAATCCCATAAAAATTGCTGCACCCGCACGATTCAAAGTGGGTGAATCGGTACGCGTGAGCAAATTTAAGACCATTTTTGATAAAGGTTATACACCGAATTGGACTACGGAGATATTTAAAATTGCCAAAGTGCAGAGAACTAATCCCGTGACGTATTTATTGAAGGATTCCTGTGGAAAACATATCAGCGGTGGATTTTACGAATATGAGCTTCAGCGAGTCAGTAATTCTAACTTGTATCTCGTTGGAAAAATTTTACGCAAAAGAGTGGATGAGGTTTATGTGAAATGACTGGGATTTGATAATTCACTCAATTCGTGGATACACAAGGATAATGTATTGTAAAAAATGTATTACTTATTTACAAGATATTTGTAATTTTTATTACAATTACACAAATATACATATATAATACAAATTAAGTGTTTTATTTACATTGGTATTTTATAATGTCCCCAACGTGTCAATAGAATCTGACATAATATATCGCTTATCGTCATACGGACTAAGAGCAATTTTCGTTTCGGATATAGTATACACCTCGTGCAATTTCGATCTAATACTTGACTGCTGTCGTGTCATTTCAATCTCATCATGCAAGCATCGCGTGTAATCATCGAAAGTTATCGATTTTGCCACAACGTTGCTCTTGATTCCTTTGACTTTCTTCGTGTCGTTTTTACTATCAACGCGCAAGGCATACATCTTTGCTCTAAGCCCTACGAATTCAGTCATGATCGCATCATTGTTTTCATCCTTCATTAAACCTGGCACTTTTTTATTAGCAAGCGGAATACCGTATGCATTATCAACCGCGTAATCACTCGTGTCAAATTTATTAATATCTCGCTTTATAATTTCGTATACGTCATCACATTTAATATTATATATTAAGCTATCCGTATCAGTATACATAATTTTACATTTCTCGCGAAACATCGGCGCCATGTATTCATGATGAAATTCATACAAAGATGTCTTAGATGTGTCAAGGATGCACATACCCACATAGATGGGTTTGTCAAATTTCACCTCAAGCTTACGCATTTCGATTGCAACCAAATTCTCCGAAAAGACATTACGACTGTGGAAATTTGGCATAGCGATCATTGCCTCCGCGCCGTATCTGCCTTTCCATTTTGTCACAAGTCGCACATCGATGTGATTGCGCACGTTCTCCATGGTTTTGCCAAATACCGCGTTGTTCATTAATTCGTATAAATTTTTTTCGAAATCGTTTTTGGCGCATGTTCTGAAATCTGTATTTAACTGAATATAATCGCGAAGCCATGGTGATTGTGCAAACTGTAATATGCGATGTATTTTTGTTACGAAGGCCGTGACGAGTACACTGCTGCAGGTTACGATAATGTATGACGTAACGTTTCTTATCGTATAAGGTTGCGAGGAGCTTGTCCTGCCGCTTGCCTGGCGGTTTATCACGCATTGGACAGAACGGTAGGTCAATGTGCGCATCATGTAAATGTTGTGGATATTCTAAGTCTATTTCAAGAATGTAACCTATTGCAGAATCTAGCGCGATGTCCATAAAATTAAAATTTGTTACGTCATCTACCCATCGAAAATCTTTGTATGGTAATGGCTGACACATTGCCCAACCATACAAGTTATTTACATCAAAGTACATCAGGTACGATGATGATTTCGATGGATCGTATGACTTCATGTACTTGTTGTTGGCCTGTGCGTACCTTTGAACATTGACTCAGACCACCACGTGTGCCACGTTCGATGAACATGATCATGTCAATATCTGTTAGCAGTTCGAAATTTACATGTGTATATTTCAACATTGCATCCCACGTAAAACCGGGTAAAGTATAATAATACGCTGGATCGAATCCATAACTCGCGATGCAACTATCGCGAAAATTCTCAAAGATATCAGCCAACAACAGTACGTCAGTTTTTAAGTATAAATCGCTATAGTTTCCGAGCGTTCGGATGGAGAACCGCTGCCACACGTTGACAGTATGCGCGTAATCGCTCTCGGATACTGTGTCACCGTCAATGAACTGTAAAATAATTCGTGCGGTGGCAAACATGACTCTTCCAATTTTTCCACACAGTCAACATACTCGTATGGAAAGACACCTTTTCGTGTTAACAGATCGAAATTTTCTGTTGATAAATTACTATATTCCCGTTGCATTATGCATAGCTTATCTTTACTAAGAAAAGATGCCAATTTATCGAGACTAGATGCGAGAAATTTGAAAGAATCGACAAATCTTAATTTTATGCAATTTTTCTGATCATTTTTTGTAAACGAAATATATTTTTCTTTTGTTATCGGAAGTAAATCTATTCGTCCTTCATATGCCGTAGCTATTTCCTTGATGATAAAATGCACGTCGTAGCCAGATAAGTTATGGAAAACTATAGGAATATAATGCGAATATTTGTAATTTAAATTGCAATTTGAATGTGCTGCACCTCTGAATCGACCGGTTAAATGACAATGATCGCGTACCCGTTCTATTTCATTCGTAAATGGTTTTTCACAAATGTGGCAGTGTGTAGCGTTGTTAAATTTTTTCCAATCGTCTTGTGTTAAATCCATGGGAACATTAACCGACAGAATATTATTTACAATTTGTGCTAAATTTTTAAGTTGCTCGACGAACCACGCGATACTCAATTCTTATCGCGATGAAACCGATACATTGATAGCAAATTGTCATACGCACAGTGTACATAATATGCTATGCTAAATACTCGACGATGCTGGTAATTTTTCTCATCCTCAGTCTTCTCCAAGATGCATTCCAAATCGGTGTATACGATAAACGGCATTCGTTCCTTTCGACAGTAATTTTTAAAGCTCAGCCATTTGTCATCTTCGCTTGGTAATATGATAGCGCAATTGTTTATCTTTCCACAGTCCATTGTGTGAATTTCCAACTTGTCGTTCGAACTAAAATAATGTAGACATCTGAAATATAATTTATTTTTGAGAAATTAGAAAAAATATATTTATATATGCATATTTTTGTATTTTCCGAAATATATACATACCGATCACAAAAGAATTTCTTACTCTTTTTCTTACTGAGTTGTGAACTCATGAGACGGGACATATCCTTTATCAACGCAAAATGTCCCACATTGTCATCCTGCACGTATAGCAGATTTATATGTTTGTCCATTTTTCGTTCGGTCAGTCGTATAGGAAAAATAGATAGTTTCTTCTCCTCGATGCAGTATAGATTAATGGAGATTTTGTTGAGAATTTCAAACTTTTTAATTTGTGGCAATGTCATTGGAAACTCAATGTCTTTCAGATTTAATACCGTAGAATAATGTGGATATGAAAATTCTCGATCTGTATTCCTTTTGGCAGGATGCAGACTGGCCACCACTGACCATGCAAAACATGCATTGTCATTTGATTTTACATTAACTACCGCTTTCTTCATCATAATTTTACTTGGTAACTGGATTGCATCCTGCATGCAAAGGGTTATATTTATTGTTAAATTTAGTATACGCGACAACGCCCATCCACTATCGCGTTCTTGGTATTCCTCCAACGATGCTAGGATTATCTCGATGACGTGTAACTGGTACCACTCATGTAAATCAGAGCATTAAAAGAGTTCATAATTTCTTGTTGTGATACACTTATTAGCGCGTTTGTCACCTGCGACAAATTCACCAATAAAAATAGCGTTTATCTTTACATTGCCATGTCTCTGCATGACACTTTGCACGCGTTCAAGCACAATTTCCCGCGCATCCTCTAGAAATTGATACGGTTCGATGTGTTTGAAATTGATCACAGCACCAGTCAGTATACGACTTTCAAAAACTGTATCTATCTCACGCCATCGGAGTCCTGCACTATATCCAGCGCCCATTTGTACAAACCGCCCACGCATCATTTGTTTCAAACCTTCTAGTCGCGTGATACAAGCGATCACAGATTGTCTTCCACCGATTGGCAATCGCGGATATTTACTGCGGCTGCGTCCATCTAGCGATTCGATGAACTCGATACAACGTTGCTTCCACGCCATATACTCTTTATGCGTATTCAATCGAGTGGATTGCTCCACCAAATCGCGCTCCGTTTGCTCCATTTTTACAATGTGCTTGACTGCATAGACTGATGGGATGCATCGCGATTTTGTCATTTTATAATGACACCATCACTTTAAATGTTATTCGCAGTGTATCATTTGATACATGTCTAAAGTCTTCGTAGCTGTCATAAATCGGCGCTTGTAAGATTCACATGTATATTTGATATCACTGACTTTGTAAAATTATTAAATGATCTCATCGTGATATCAAATTATTTTTAAACGTGTCACAGCAGGCGTTCGCTAAAAATACAAAACTGTCACATTTGCTCCATGACTTCATCGTAACGTCAAATTATATTCAAACGTGTGTCTAAATTAATTTTATAGATCTGTGGTATCAGCGCCTATGATATCATTACAGCTGCTGTACTCTGACGCATGCTTTTATGCTGAAAATGCAAATCTGCAATACTATATGATTTCATTGTAATATTAAATTACATTCAAACGTGTCTAAAACTGAGTTTTACTATCTTGTGATCTCATCACATCTGTCAACGCTTGCAAGATTTACGTTTGAATATGTATATGATCTCATCATAGAATATGTAATTTCCACATTTGATGTCGATATGGTGGTGGGGATTATAAAATAAAAAGAACTTTAAAAACATTACTCTCATCAGTTGCTCATTGTTAGCGGACAACTCTTGAAAAATACGAGAGAAATAGCGAACTACTACGTTCCAATCCCAACCGAAGCATGCGAGAAATCGTAAGTATCTATACATTTTTATACATTCCTTAAATTATATTTTTCATATTTTTGCTTCTACATATCCATATTTCTTATTTACAGAACATTGCCACACACATCAATGAACTACTACATTCCGATCCAGACCGAAGCATGTGAGAAATCGTAAGTATCTATAATTATTTTATATACATTTTTTCATATTTTCATATTTCATTATTTCTTATAAAATCCCTATTTTATTTATTACTTATAGAACATCATCATCATCATCATCATGATACTTTAATATTTTTAATATTTTTTGTTTTATCTCATTAATCTGTAATCGTATTTACAGAACGCCACCACGATACACATCACACATTTTGGGGAAAAGGTTTGCACTAACTCCTACATCTTATAAATGGTTGGATATCGGAATCAACGCAGGATCTATATCCTACGTGGAATTGGTGCTGGGTGACAACCGCGGAAATCAAATTGCTCTGCTTTATAAAACGTGGAGATCGTTGATTGAGAAACCTATGGACATCGAGGGACTTATGCAGTCAAAAACGGCTCCATTATTGATTCACGAACTGATTGTGTAGCAGATTAAATTGCGTGAAGAATATATTATAAAATTAACATTACACAATACTTATATTTGCATAAAGCCTGCAACTGTATCATTTATGTTTGAATTTGAGCATTGTATTGAACATGTATATTTCGCACTGTGTCAGAATATGAATAATGTTACTGACAAATTTAAACATTTTGTAACTTACTTGCATCAGAATTGCATCACTGATAAAAACGATGCAGTAAATATTTTGTGAAAAATTTATGATAAAAGTTCACATATTGAATGTGAATTAATAGCTCATGCTTCAGATAATATTGCATACGATTCGCTAAATGACAAATAACATATTATAATATGTACAAATGTGAATATTGCATACGATGTGTTAAATGATAAATGTCAACCATACTGTTATGAAACGTCTAACGTACTACACTCAAACGTCAGTAGTACAATGTAGTAGTATGATAGACATACGATGTACGATAGACGTATGGTTGATGTATACGTAGACGTATAATAGATCTTTGATATCAGTTTAATAGACGTATGATACACGTTCAATAGTGCGATCATGTTATATATAATAGTATAAAGTATTTAATATGCAACGGTCACTTGGTGTGAGACACTGCCATACCTCTTGATAAAATGTATCTCTTGTGTTATCGAAAATTTAAGCTGCATGTGCATGGTAAGATAAAAATTGCTTAGAGGTGTTAAAAATAGATAAATAATTTTAATAAATAATATTTTAATAAAACCATTTTTATATATTCCTTTTAAAATAAATAAAATAAAAAATAAATATATTACATTCGAACAAATTATTATTATTATTTTCCCTATTCTCTTCCATTCCTGAGAACGCCTTAGAAATAAGAACGCGTGCGATTGAGAACATTGGCGTGCGAAGTATAAGATAAGCCGTGGGAGAGCATGAGCAAGCGAGCGAGGATAAAACGTGCGTATGGGGGGAAGGAGGATGATGCATTGTCACACCACATTGCAGCGTCTGCTGTACCAAAGATGAGCGCAATATATGGGAGGGAGTGAGAAAGAAAACGCATGTGCGCTTCCATCACCTATGCTATGATTAGCATCGCGAGGTGGCATCACCTCTCCTCCAAGACGGCGATTGAGAGCGTTGGCGTGCGAGCAAGAAGGCATACAGGGAAGGAGTGAGAGCGCAGTGCTTAAAGTGATGTCATCTATGCTAACACCGCGAGGTGGCATCACTCCCTCCCTTCAAGGTGTGGTTAGCACGACAAAATACATGCCGTGAAATGTCCCCCCCCCCACGTGACATCATCACAGTCAGTATGGCAAAGACGCGTCGTAAAATTCCCCCTGCCCCCGCACCCCCTCAGATCCCTGAGTTAGAATCTGCCTTACTATACTACTAATATGTTCGACAATGTCAAACACAGTCAAACCGTACTAGAAACGGCCGAGTTTGTCCTTTCTCTTACCGCATTCTTTCTCTTTATCACTAACCTCGCAAGCTTACGCTCGGGGTATGGTCTTCACACAGTAAGCGGTCGAAAATCTAGGGGAATTTTCAATACGTGTTTAAGGGTTCAGGATTGAAAACCTTGTCCGTATGAGCCACGGATTCGTTTAGATTGGACTCACGGATTGAGAAAAATTAAAAAGACTATTAAGATTAGTTTCAAATTCATTTGGATAGAAGTTAGGTTGATGCACGGATCGAAAAGAATTATAAATTTGATTTGAATGATTTCGGTTTATAATGGACATAGATTTTGGAATGACTCGGAAAAGTTTGTATTAAATTCCTTTCCGAAACTTTCACTAGGGATTTTCACAATGAAACATGTGTAGGCATATTTTTTGTTGCCACCAAACGAGGCATCTTTTGCTAAGTGAGAATTTTATTGTTGGATCGGTCTACGTGCAAACAGGAATATCCGCGTTCATCTATTAGCAATAAAAGAGAAAACGCTCGCGGAAAACTTCCGAGGCCTGAGTGTAACTCTACTTCTAATCTCTCTCGCTGCACGTTCACTTGGCGCAAGACCGCGTCTTTTAATTTTTTTGCGACTACGTCACTACCGTCAACTTGAAATTCTCAGCTTAATTAGGAACCTTAAAAGTACAAATCTTTGATTATTTGAAAAGGTCTTTTTGTTATTCACGTATTAAAAAATTACGAATTTTTTAGTGAAAAATAAATTTTGCGAATTCTGTCTCAAATACAGACACGTAAAAAAAAGGAAAAAACGTTTTGGGTCAAATAATTGTTAAATTGTATTTTGGAAAGTTAAAAGAGAGTGTACTAGAATTTTTTTTTTTAGATTTTCTATTGCACAAAAACACTTTTAAAAACACTATTATCATGATGACTCAACTGAACTAAGAAAAAAGCAAAAAAAATGTTGGATCACAAAAAATTAATAAGCCTTCTCAGATAGTAAGCAGATTATTATTTATCATCATTTTGACGCTAAAATGATAACAAATGGCATGAGCTTGTTACTTTTATTCTTGTTCAAGTAATTTGTCAAACAATTTTCATACAAATACATTTGCTTCTGTTTGTGTATGTGTATTCGATTTTTTGTAAATAAGTATATTAAAAATAAGCTTGAAATTAGTAAATAAAAGCAAAAATTACTTGTTTTATCTTGGCGATCTGACCAAAACCACTCGCACTTTCAGCATGACCAAGATTAGATTTTACAGAACCAATCATTAACGGAGTTTCTCTATTTTTACACAAAGCGTTCTGGAGTGCACTAACTTCCTGAAAATCGCCAACTTTGGTAGCCGTACCATGTGCTTCAATGTAATCCAAACATGATTTCGGTATTCCGCATTCATCGTAAAATTCCATCAGTAAAGTACTTTGCATAAGCATCGATGGATATGTTAGTCCTTCTTCTTTATAGCCATCATTGTTCAATTTAATATGTGGACATATGGCGTAAATCCTTTTCGCATTCTTCATCTTTTGAATGTATGCCACTGTCACTGTTTCACCACGTGAATATCCGTTTGCCTTGATGTCGAAAGGTCTGCAGTGACCGTCAGGTGACAAAACACCTCAAACATATAAAATATATAATTAAGTTTTAATTTATATTGAATTAACTTATATATAGAAAATGATAAATCTTCAGAAAATTTGCGCCCTTTCCCCTCCGCCGTATCAAAACAAAAATATAAATTCAGTTTTTTATACAAATAAATTTCTGTACATTTCTCTTTATGAATGTGAAATTGATTATGAATAAACGCAGTTTATCTATAAATTTACCCTGAAAAATTAAAGTACATTTGTCTTAAACAATATTTTATTTTAGCAAAATCTTATTGCAAATGTTTTATCAAAGTTACACAGCTTAATGAAAACTGAATAAATGTAAAGAAAGCACGTTTTTTGCGACATTTTGGCACAGTTGGTAACATGGCCGTAAATGGGCAATCTTTGGGATAGGAGATATTGCCATCCGTGGACGGCAATGTAGGCAAAATCAAGATTCTCGTACGGTTCCGCATGTGCACTTTTGTCACGTAACTCCGCATATTTCGGTGACGCATATTTCGCTGAACGTAGGGTCAAAATGCATGAACGAAGGTAGTACAATTGATCTCTATGACCTATAACCGGGACAGGCAGTAACAGGAAAATGTCACACGCTAGTTCTCCTTCGAATACCGCAAAAAACGTACTTTCTATGCATAAAATACCGTATGCAACATGGGGCCGAGTGCGTTCTCGACTTCGGACGCTAGTAGAATGTAGTGGCCGGTTCAAACCCAGGGATCTCAGAGGGGTGCGGGGAAGGGGAGGAATATTTCGGGTTGCGCGGGGGGACCTAACCGGCGATAAGGTCCCGCGAGTGGACCAAACCGGGTGGAGGGGGGGGAGGGGGGCTTAAAACGGGGGCACACGTGTAAACCGGTAGTTCTGCGTAATCAATGTTTATATAAACAGTGATAACGATTCGAGGACCATATTCTTGACCGATGTTTAAATAAATTTGACACCTTTGAAATGTATCGCGTCGAGGCAACTGACCATTTAATGTAAACATGGACCATGTACTTGTCACTCTGTTTACATAAACATAATAAATCACACCGCGAGGAGGTGTATATGTGACTGTACTTTTGAAATCGGGAATGTCTGTCATCACGAGGGGGATAAGCGATACGATGGCGAATATTTTGTGGGGTGTGCGCGGCTATTTCCGCGGGGCCCGCCGCCGCCGCCGCCGCCGCCGCCGCCGCCGCCGCCGCCGCCGCCGCTCGCTATCCTTTAATAATTTTTGGTCAAGGTGGATGCAAGAGAGAGAAAAGCGCTGAACAGCTCTTTCAGCTGTGCTAATAACGCGTTGAAATATTATATAGATTTGTTTACGTGAGCTCTCTTTCGTGCGCGGTTGTCGCCCAGTGGCATGTCTAATCTTGCAAGATATCTTTCTTAGTAAAGAGAAGCGCCGATAGTCCGGCTTCTAATGAAACGTGTAAATGATATTTAGATTTGTTTACGTGAGCTCTTTTTCGTGTGCGGTTGCCACCCAGTGGCATGTCTAATCTTCCAGGGTATCTTTCTTAGTAAAGATAAGCGCCGATAATCCGGCTGCTGCACGTTGAAACAATATTTAGATGATGCAAGAGAGAAGCGTTAATATTTCGATCGATTAAACAAAACTCATGTTTCGGTTATAAGTTTGGCGACTGTATAATACGATCAGTCTCGATGTGGACACCGAATCAGTCGTAATAGTTACTTTCTAAAAAATGGTTGATCATATTGAAGTTCACATTAAACGCAGTCAAAAATGGAGTTTGACGACGCAGTGTTTGATATAGACATAAATCTATTTATAGATTTTGATCTAGAAAAAGTCGTGTACGTTCTCGATAATGTGTTTATGCCAGAAGAAGAAGAAGAAACCGATGTTCCACGACGACGAGTATCGTCGATAAAATTCCTTCGCGATCGAGAATTAGGAATACGCGGGATTTGTGAACGTGCCGTGAGACAAGGTGTCATTATTAACTCAGAACGTGTTTGTAGATTGTCAGACTACAGGAAAAGAAAATTGTATTTGCTCATACTGGACCATCTGTGCCCGTTTGATAATTGTGAAGAAAAGCAATTAAACAAATACCAGTGGGGAAAAAAAATTTACCAGAATATCTCTATATACGATATCATTCTGCAGATTACGATTCCTGCTGGTCATGGACAGTGCATAAAATTTCTTACAATAAACGTGTATACACCACCACCACAGAACTGCGACGATAAGCGCGAACCTGCAGTGATTAATTTATTTAATCGGTGGGTTGAAAAGAGAAATAGAGAGCAGGATGATTCTTGGTGGAGATACCTCCTGATTTTTGTGATAAAATATATAAACGGACACTGTAACGTTCTAAGCGCACAGCGAATTTGCAAATCATGTAAACAAAATACGTGCAAGTGCTCCGAGAAAGCGTGTGATACGTACTAAAAAACTGAAAAAATGGAAAATAGTGAGCGAGTGGAACGTGAACTGCTCGAGCAATGCTCACAGATTGCAAATTTAGTTGAATGCTTCGAGTGGTTGCAACGATGCGACGAGTACCTCGCGCAGCTCGAAGAACATTGTAGTGCCAAACGTCCTCGACTTGCCGTGGGAAAAAGACAGTCACTTGTGTCAAGAATCGCGCGACTCAAAGGTGAAAAAGCGCAGTTAGAAAGACGTTTCATGCACGTTGGTGGCAATTATGCAAGTACTAGCGCTGATGATAAGAAATCGCTCGTATGGCGCGAGATCGAGACCGCGTTCAAGAATCGCATTGTGACTGGCGCTGTTATTAACATTGATTATATCGAGCCGCGACATTTTTTGGAGGACGCCAGTGATTTGGTGATCGAGCGAGTGCAAGACGCTATCGCGAAACATGACAGTGTAAAGGTAAACACCGTATTTAATGGTGAATATTATTAACATATTCATGATGAACGTAATATTAAAAATATCGCTACGAAGAACAATGAACTTTATCGATCGTCAAATTTGCGCGAGTGGTATCAACAGAGTGTCATCGATGTCACGTTGGCGATGCTCGACGAGTTCCAAGAACGCGATAGCGGTTGGGCTCTTACGTGAATACTGAATTTAACGGTAAACATTAATAAACATAATCCCATGCACGCGGGATGTTGCATCGAATTGCCGCGGGGAATAAAGAATAAACGTGCCGTGATTAATGTGCAATCTAAAGACAATGCGTGTTTCGCGTGGTCGGTAGTGGCCACTCTGTACCCTGCCGAAAGACATGCAGACCGGGAGTCGTCATATCCGCATTATTCGACTGTTTTAAATGTTAGTGACATAACATTTCCAATGAACATAAAAGACATTGGAAAATTTGAACGTTTGAACGACGTGTCGGTGAACGTGTACGGTACCGAATTCGACAGAAAAGAAAAGAAACTACGCGTATTCCCGATAAGGCTCACCAAGGATAAGAAGGAGAAGCATGCCAATCTACTGTACTTGGAAGATGAACGTGATAACAGCCTCGGCCACTTTTCGTGGATTAAGAACCTGTCACGACTAATCAGTTCACAGCTGAGGAAAAACGAACACAAGAAATTCATCTGTGATCGGTAAGTGTAATAATAAAATCTGTTAAAAAAATATTTCTCACTTATAAAAATTGTTTTAATTTTAAAAAATCGTCTTCTATTTTTTATAGTTGTCTGCATTACTTCAGCTCAGAAAAAAAGTTGCAGTCACACAAAGTGGATTGTCAGCAATTAAACGACTGCGCCGTTCTACTACCGAGCGAGGATAACAAGTGGCTTGAATTCGATAATTACAAAAACAAGGAGCGTGTACCCTTTGTTGTTTATTCAGATTTGGAGTGCATACTGTGGAAGATTGACCCAGGAACAGAGAACACTTCAAATTACTCGTATCAACATCACGAGGTATTTAGTATAGCATATTATGTTAAGTGTTCATACGACGACGCGTTGTCAGAGTATCACTTTCGTCGCGATAACGATTGCGTTGTGTGGTTCGCGAAAGAACTCGAAAACCTGGCGCATAGCGTGAAAGCCAGAATATCCGCCAATGTTCCTATGGAATTATTAACTAAAGAGCAGCAAGAGGCATACAGTAACGCAAGGAATTGTCATATCTGTGAAAAACCGTTCGCACCGAATAGTATACGTGTGCGCGATTATTGCCATTTGACAGGGTCTTACCGTGGACTAGCTCATTCAGATTGTAATTTAAATTACAAAAATTCATACGTTATTCCGATCGTATTTCATAATTTATCTGGTTACGATGCACATTTCATCATAAAAGAAATTGCCACCACGTTCGAAGGCAAAATCGATTTACTACCGATAAATAAAGAAAAATATATATCTTTTACCAAATATGTCGAAAATACTTGTGATAAAGACATAATTTTCAAAAATGCACGAAATTATATACGGCTACGGTTCATCGATTCGTACAAGTTTTTAAGTTCAAGTCTTGACAAATTGGCATCGTTTTTAAGTCTTGATAAATTAAAAATTTCTCATTCGGAATTTTCCTCGTTATCAAACGAAGACTTTGAATTGTTGACACGCAAAGGTGTCTTCCCGTACGAGTACATTGACAGTTTTAAAAAATTGGATGAGCCACGTTTGCCACCGCGTGAATTTTATAGTTCTCTTACCAAGCAGACGGTATCACAGACAGATTATGCTCATGCTCAGAAAGTTTGGCAGCGGTTCTCAATCAAAACCCTTGGTGAATACAGCGATTTATATCTCAAGACCGATGTCTTATTATTGGCTGATATTTTTCAAAACTTCCGCGAAAGTAGCATTAATAGTTATGGTCTTGATCCCGCGCATTATTACACATTGCCAGGCTACACTTGGGATGCAATGTTGAAACTAACACGCGTAAGATTTGAGTTGCTCACCGATATAGACATGATCTTATTTATAGAACGTGGTATACGCGGTGGTTTGAGTCAATGCTCCGGTAGATGTGCTAAAGCCAATAATAAGTACATGCGTTCTTACGATCCATCGAAACCATCGTCTTATCTAATGTATTTTGACATAAACAATATGTATGGTTTTGCGATGTGTCAACCATTACCATACGGTGAGTTTCAATGAATCGAAAACGTTGACAATTTTGACGTGAACGCGATCGCTTCGGATTCGCCCACTGGGTATGTGCTAGAAGTCGATCTCACATATCCACAATGTCTGCACGATCGACACACTGACTTACCTTTCTGCCCTACACACGATAAACCGCCAGGATCACGGCAGAAAGAACTTCTCGCAACGTTGTACGATAAAAAGCGGTATGTGATACATTACCGTTATTTGCAACAATGCACGCGCAATAGGCTTCGCGTAACAAAAATTCATCGCGTATTACAGTTTGCTCAATCTCCATGGCTTCGCGATTATATAGAATTGAACACAAAATTTAGAATGAGCGCAAAAAATGATTTCGAAAAGAATTTGTACAAATTGATGAACAACGCCGTGTTTGGAAAAACTATGGAAAACGTACGTAATCACGTAGATGTAAAATTATTGACAAAATGGGAAGGACGTTACGGTGCAGAGGCAATGATCGCTAAACCAAATTTTCACAGCCGCAGCGTCTTTGCGGAAAATTTAGTTGCCGTCGAACTGCGTAAACTCGAGGTGAAGTTTAACAAGCCGATTTATGTGAGTATGTGCATACTTGACATATCAAAAATCTGCTTGTACGAATTTCATCACGAATATATGTTTCCGCTATAAAGACAAGTGCAAATTGTTATATTCAGTTACTGATAGTCTTGTTTATTTCCTCGAGTGCGATGATATTTATTCAACGATGAAACGTGATATAGCGAGATATGATACAAGCGATTATCCCGCAGACAACCCGTACGGTATGCCTCTCGCGACTAAAAAAGTCCTCGGTCTAATGAAAGATGAAAACAACGGTGCGATCATGACCGAATTTGTAGGGCTTAGAGCAAAGACGTACGCGATCAAAGTAGATGGTAAAAAGGATACCAAAAAAGCGAAAGGTGTGAAAAACAATGTAGTAGCGCGAACTATCACTTTTGAAGATTATATGCGATGTTTGAACGATGAAATAGAATTAACTCGTAGCCAATCGTGTATACGTTCGAAGCTGCATCAAGTGTTTACGGTTTCAGAATCCAAAGTGGCGATCTCGCCATATGATGATAAAAGATACCTTGTTCCATCATCATTAACAAATACATTACCATGGGGATATTGGCAGATACAGTTATAATCATAAGATGTTCTCACATTTTTACAAATATTATACATTTTAATCTTTTATTGTATTACATTTTTTTATATTTCTTACACGTTTAATATGCTAGTAATATTTTATATAAGTACGTTATTCATACTTTATACTTTGTTTTATATTCTGTATGCTTCATTTTATACATCTTATGTATTGTTTCATAAATGTTACACGCTTAATATATATTTGACGTTTTATGAATAAGATATTTTGATATTTTTTAAAATTTTAGATATACGTTTTTAATAAAAATTTTTATATGACATTTTGTATTAATAAGGATAGAAGAATAATAAAGACCTAAAAAATTGTTTGTATTCATTTTATATATTTTGTAAACGCTTATATGATATAAAATATATACATATTTAATTGAAATAAATCAAATAACATCTTTTTTATTTATCCATGAGTTGTGCAAATCATCAAATCCCAGCCACTTGACGTAAACCTTGTTTCCTTTCTTCTTTATTATCTTCTCTACCAGGTATACATTTGGATGAGTCGTGCGATGCAACTCGTACTCATAGAAGGCACCCGCTATTAGTTTACCGCGATAATCTTCCAGGAGATAAGTTACGGGATTAGTGCGCTGTACTTTAACGATCTTAAACACCTCGGTGGTCCAATTGGGGGTGTACCCCTTAGAGAATGTCGTTTTGTGCTTGCTCACGCGCACCGAATCGTTTACTTTGAATTTCGCGGGTCCCATGATTTTTATGTGAGAATATACAGTGCCCAGGAGTTTTTCAGCAACTTCCGAATTAACGTCGACTGGTCGCATGCCGATAGTACGATGCCTGCGGTTGTTGTAATCCGACACCAGACGCAGCAGCTCGTTGACCCACTTGTGCGACCCGTTAAGTGTAAACATACGCCACATATCGTTCTTAAGTGTGCGATTCCATCTCTCTATTATCGATGCTTTTAAAACTGAATATGTAGAATAATGATTAATGTCATGCTTTTTCAAGACTTTTTGCACTTCGGCGTTATAAAATTCTTTTCCCATATCCGTTTGCAAATTTTTCGGGCATCTTCCGCTCTCTCGAATTATCTTGGCGATTGCGTCAGCCGTCTTGCGCCCGGCCTTGCTCTTGAGCGGTACTGCCCAGACGTATTTACCCAACGCATCGATGACGGTAAGTATGTAATTATGACCTCTATTGTACTTTGAATAAGGACGCATCTCGACGATGTCAGCTTGCCAAAGATCGTTGAATCCTTTGATTATAACACGTCTTCTAGGAAAATTGCGTCTAGCTGACGCGTGTAATTCTTCGACGATTCGTCGCCTCTCGGAGCTTATTGTTTTCTTCGATGAAATCATATTTCGGCGCGTAAACGAATTGTATTACGACTGACTCGTTTTGCGATTACACGATGTAATTTATAATGTCGGCCTTGCAAAGTTCCTCTACTTTGTTTAAAAAAAACGTTTTTTCTCCATTTATCAGTATTTTCTGTCTTCCTTTAATAACTTTTCTTTGTCTTCCGGTTTCTGTCGATTAGATAATTTTTTATACTCATTCTTGACTCGACCTACGGCCATTCGATAACCATCCTTTACTCGTTCTTGTGTCTTTTCATAGCGATCCTGAGCCGATCGATAATTGTCTGACAACCGTTCTTGAAACGTCCGATTTTTATTTAAGAATCAAAGTCATTCGTTAAACGTTCGTAACCGTCTTTTCGACGTTCATTGCTGCTCATTTTTGTCGTCTATCGCACGTCTTTCTCAAACAAAATCAACCTCTCGTCTGACTCGTTTCGTGGGTATACGATTTAATTTATAATTATGCCAGCTTCGCGAAGTTCTTCCACGATGGACAACATCTCGTTGCCGTAAGCGTCGTTGCCAGCTCGATGTGAAGCATCTAGCAATCGTAGACGATCTACTAATTCGTTGGGATCGTCCCAGTGCACGTAATCAATCGCGTTGTCGTTTAGTATCATAGCGCGAGGTAATCCCTTTCCGGATTTATTCGTTCTCTTTGGTGTTGATTTGATTGACATCAATGGTGCGATCACGTATCTATACTTGTATCCTTTGTTGCCTCGTAGTCGACTCTCCGCGGTGTAATTACGTCTATGTACGTTTGTAGTCAACAATATGCTCTTGTACTTTAGCGAATCGTCCTCCTTATAGAGAAAATCATCGGGGAGTCTCTTAAAAATCAATTCGTAAAGACCGGGTGTGCCAGCGTATCGCACGCCATCGATAATTATGTTATCATTGATGTTCACGTCAAACTTTTTATTACCAAGCATCATTCCATCCTTGTTGAGACGAACACCATACACGGTGTCTATAATTTTCTCTTTTCCACTACCGCTGAAAAAATCTCCGATGTACTTTTGACCGAGCGGACCTAAATGCTCAGACAACGTTTTTCGACCTTCCAACGTTTGCATCTGATGTTGAACAGACGTTCCAAACGAATCGTCTGTGGTTTCGAAAACGTTCCCGAGAGCCTTGTTAGTTAATGTTACAGGATCAATCATCGTACGCGGTGTTGACGTTATCGCTGGTGAATCCATTGCGTCGTACGCTTGTTCAAAACGTTGCTTTTTGCTCGATGTTGCTTTCGACAATTCGTAAGATGCACCATCGTCGTCATCGTCGTCGCTCGGTCTTTTCTTAATTATTCTTTCTTCCTTGATTTCTTCTTTTCTTTTAATCGGCTGAGATTCCTCGACAATCTGTTTCAGAGGTGCGACGATGGGCTTGAAACGTCTCTCCATTGCAATTTCCTCCTCGATCCTGCCGGTTTTTAAAGCGCGATGTTTCTTGCGGATCGCATCGCTCGTTTTTTCAATCTCCCTCGCGAGTTGCTCACGCTTGCGTATATCTTTGTTATTTTCCGCCATGTTAACGTTCAACGTTGACGTATCGATAATGACTAATCGTTTTGCAGTACCGCGAACTCGTTAAATCCTTTTCTGTATCGTCCGTTACTAAGCGCGCTGTCCTTGTCTATCACTAGAAATCTATACTTTTGTTGCCAACAAGCACGGCACATAGCACAAAATTCGTCGTACGTCATGTTGGTGTTTACGTGATCGTTGTAAACGTGTTTGAGGTTGGTAGCATCCTGTTTAAACAGAATTAGGAGATTGGCGTTATCACGTATCAGATGTTTAGGTATCTTCGCGTACGTTTGACAAACATAAAAGCAGTCGACATTCGAGTGGCGGCCCATTGAGAAGTATTCTCTCACCGCATCCTGCTTATCGCACGCAACGTCGTCGAAGACGAAGATTGAATTCGGAAGCGCCTCGCTCGGTGGAATAACGTCGCTATTATTGGAGAACGTAAAGTAGCCGATTTCATCGATGTCAACAGATTTTCAAGATATTGATACTTAGGCTGCTGCAGCGACTTGGAATAAATATAAATATTCTCGAAACGTACACCGTGCGTACTTTCTAACAAGCTTATGAGAACATTAGTTCTGCCGCACGAAGATGGCCCCGCAATTATTGCGCGGATGGTACTCGGCAGCATTTCACCGTGTTTCCGCAACTGCACGTTGTCCCCAATCATTCGCAATTTCTCGTCGCAGTTTGTGACGCGTATCGTCAGCAACTGCCGCACGAATTTCATGTTTCACACTAAACTCGCGTGACACGTCGAGGGCCTATTTATAGATGTGTGAAATCTTGAGTAGCTCAGTATCAAAAATGTTTCTCGCGCTGTCACATCCCAGCGATATTCTGGACCTAAGCGCTGAGCAGTTGCAGTATATACCTAAAGTCGTACTGTTACGCGTGTACGGTAATTACATCGACCACGTTTGGGAACGGCTTCCGAAACATATACAGGTGGACCCAAACGGTAGTTCAAACTTATCGTCGCTGCGACGAGCATTATAATCAACCTCGGCAGCGTACGCACATCGACGGCTCTGCACCGAGGATAAAAAATTGCAGCGAATGTCAGCGTCGAACAAAACCGGTAGTTTGCTGAATCGAGCGATAAACGCGCTTCCTTTCGAGTTACATATCCCCGGTTACCAGTTTTGCGGTCCGGGCACTCGGCTGAAGAAACGATTAGCCAGAGGCGACACGGGCGTAAATCCATTGGACGCAGCGTGCCGCGAACACGATATTGCGTATTCTAAGAGTAACGAACTCGTCGATAGACACGCTGCTGACGATATACTCGCAGCGTCAGCACGGAAACGCTTACCGCGAGAGACTTGACTTTGGGCGAGAGAGCCGCCGCTGCAGCCATCTGGGCAGCGATGAAGGCCAAGACCAAGATCAGCATGGGTATGAAGGCAAAGACGAGAAAGAGGAAAACGACGACGACGAAAAAAAAACGAGTACTTCCGTCGGTAAAACTAGGCGGCATGTTACCGATTCTGCCAATGTTGGGCGTTCTAGGATCTTTGATCGGTGGAGCTGCAAATGTAGCGAAAGCGGTAAGCGCCCGCAAAGATGCGGGACGTCAACTTGAAGAACTGCAACGACACAATCGCGCAATGGAACAAGGTCGCGGTCTATACTTGGCACCTTATAAATACGGACGAGGAATTTATCTCGGGCCGTATAAACGCGGACAGGGCGTATCAACTAAGAGAAAAAAAACGTCGAAAAGACGATAAAAATGCCTGCGGGCGTGACCACCGACGTGCAATTGAACCAACTGGCGAGTCGTATGCGCATACGGTATTTTAGAGGTGTGTACATGCGTAATGCTTTACCGACGAGTGGCGTACGTCGAAACGAGAGCGGTATCGTTAATTTGGACGATATCACGGGCCCTGGCACGCACTGGGTGGCTTACGCAAAGAGGAGCAACCGCGTTGTGTATTTCGACAGCTTTGGCAATCTTCGACCGCCTCGAGAGTTGGTGCGATATTTCGGAAGCAATGTTACGATAGAGTACAATCAAACGTCCTATCAGACGTACAATCAAAATTTCTGCGGACAAATGTGCCTGAGATTTTTACAAACTGTTGACTTTTAAAAAGATCGATGAGGTGTCGAAGAGTCTCAGTATTCGTCGAACGCTTTTTCCATCATGTCGTTTACGCTAACGCTAAGCGGAAAAAGCAGCGTTCTCGCTGCAAATTACTCTCCGACGATAGATTTGACCGATGCCGAATACGAACTCGGTTTAACGCTTTTTGAAACGTATAACACGAAACCGAACGTAAATGCCTCGAACAATAAATTTTATTTCGGCAAAGACGATGTGGAGATTACGATACCCCAGGGATCATACGAGTTGCCATTAACGAATTTTTGAAACGCGCAACTTCGCAGAAACGTCCACGACGCAACGCGCCAGATGCCGGTGACATGCTAGTTGTCCGCGGCGATATCGGCGTGATCAATGATGACAGCGAGCAAGCGATAGTGATTCGAGCTAATCATAACACAATGAAATGTGAAATTAAATGCGCTTACAAAATAAACTTTAACAAAGCCAACAGCATTGGATCGCTGCTGGGATTCTCGAAGCGTATACTGCAACCACGTAGATGGCACGAATCGGACATGTCAATTAATATTATGAACGTAAATATTATCCGCGTCGAATGTAGTATCACCACAGGTGCATACAATAACGGTGCGCGTGTGCATACGATTCATGAATTTTCTCCGAGCGTGCCTTCAGGATATAAGCTCAGTGAAAGGCCTGCAACAGTCATTTACTTGCCAGTGATCATACGAAGCGTTACGGATCTTACCATACGCATTGTCGATCAAAACGGACGATTGCTGGATTTTCGAGGGGAGGAAATTACCATCAGGTTGCACGTTCGAAAACGATAACGCGACACATGAGATGCTTGTGTTGAGTGGACCTGAGCGAGCAAAGAGAGATAACGCATTCTTTACAAGACCGGTTACATCATCATCATCATCATTATAATCATCGATTGATAATCCGACTCGATCTACTGAGAAGCGAAAGAAGCTCAGTGTATCAAACGTTAAATTTTTACAATCACTGGGATTCGCGGAACGACAATCTTGATTAAAAAAGAGAAAAAATGTCTGATATTCTAAATATCGGAAACGAGCCAATCTTTGACGATCGAATTGTCAAGATTGAGACCCATGCTTATTCGCCGTATGCAAACACAACGTACGGGCACAGCGATGAGATAAGAATACCCATACAGCAACAGGATTTAGCATACATTGCCGTACGAGAGCTTTCTATATGTCGAAGAGAGGCTGACAAAAAAAGAAGAAACCTGAGGAGGTCGGCGGTGATGTGGTTTTGGGAAATAATTGTGTTGCGTTTATGTTTGATGAGATAAGATATGAACTCAACGGTGTCGAGATTGATCGTAATAGAAACGTGGGCATAACTAGCTCACTCAAAAACTATGTAACGCTGTCATCCGACAAAAGCGTGATTTTGCGAAATGCTGCCTGGGAAGAACAGTTGACTACCGCTGATGTCTACTTCAACTTTTGCATTCCGCTTTACGTGCTGTTGGGATTCTGCGAGGATTACCGTCGAGTAGTGATCAACGCTCGTCACGAATTGATCTTAATACGAGCGCGCAACGATAACAATTGTTTAAAGGGCAATTCAACGGTAGAGCCTGTGATAGAATTGTTTAAGATTCAGTGGCGAATGCCGCACGTAATACTGAATGATATAAATAAACTTTCTATGCTGCGCACATTGGAGAGCGGACGATACCTCAGCATGGCTTTTCGCTCGTGGGATCTTTACGAGTATCCGCTTTTGCAACGTACGACCAAGCACTCATGGGCTATCAAGACCGCTGCTCAACTCGAGAAGCCGCGATATGTCATCTTTGCTCTTCAAACCGGTCGAAAAAGCGTCATGTCCGAGGACACGAGCCGATTCGACCATTGCAATTTAATCAACGTGAAACTGTACTTGAACTCTGATAGTTATCCTTATGAAGATATGAATTTAGATATTAGTAAAAATAGATGGGCTATTCTGTACGACATGTATGCACGTTTCTGCAAAACTTATCTCGGATACGAGTATCTCGAGCCGAATCTCACAAATTTTATACGTCACGGTCCTGTCATAATAATAGATTGTAGTCAGCAAGTTGAATCAATCAAGAGCGCAACCGTTGACGTGCGATTGGAATTTGAGACAAAGGATAACGTACCAGAAAATACTAGTTCCTATTGCTTGATAATACACGATCGCGTGATTCAGTACAACCCGTTGACAAACATTGTGTGCAAAATCACCTAATTCCACGCATATATATTATACGATACATCGACGTAGACCACAGTCTTTGTTTCGACCGCGACATGTCCGTGCCGACGTTCGTGGATCTGCAAGGTTTCCCCCTTGGACGATTGAGAGGTTTCGTCGTAAAAGAATTTGCTGCTCTTAGAGGGGGAAACGTTCTAGCGCATTATACGCATATCTTTGACAGCCCCCAGCCATGGGATTGGCTGATGAAATCCGAAAGATCTTGCGCCTCCTGGCTCACTGCCATGCATCATGGGCTAAGATGGGGCACCGACGGGGTGGTTCCGTACCGGAAAGCGAGACAAGTGATTACAACTGCAGTATTGGGTACTGAAAATTTTGACAACAAGGAGATTGTATACGTCAAAGGACATGAGAAACGAGAATGGCTGGGAGAATTGATTCTGGACAGTCGGCGAGAATACGCATACATCGAGAGCCTGTAGTGGATTACGAAGACGTGGATAATCTGAATAATCTAGATGATGCTAATACTTTTCAATGTGGGCAACACTGTACGAATAAACATTGTGCTTTACAAAATGTATTCAAACTTTATAATTGGTGGACACAATTGTGTAAATAAACATACGTAATATACGAGATACATTTTTTTTTCCCCCTCCATTACATCTACGTTTCTCCAACGTTTTTTTCATGTTTCTCACGTTTAGTTTAACGTTTTTCATGTTTCACGTTTCATGTACGTCATGTTTTACGTTTCATGTACGTCATGTTTCACGTTTCATGTACGTCATGTTTCACGTTTCAAGTACGTCACGTTTCATATACATCATGTTTCACGTTTCATGTACGTCATGTTTCATGTACGTCATGCTTCACGTTTCATGTACGTCATGTTTCACGTTTCATGTACGTCACGTTTCACGTTTCATGTACACCCAAGGACTTTGATTCTGTCCATGGGGAAATTTTCCAAACTAAGAAGTCGCTATCTTTTTACATATTTACAGTTTATGAAAAACGTAACGACCAATAAGCTCTAGTTGTTTCATTAATCATGAACTGCAAATATGTAGAAAGTGGTGACGTCTCAGTTTGAAAAATTTCCCCATGGACAGAATCAAAGTCCTTGGGTGTACGTCATGTTTCACGTTTCATGTACGTCATGTTTTATGTACGTCATGTTTCACGTTTCATGTACGTCACGTTTCATGTACGTCACGTTTCATGTACATCATGTTTCACGTTTTATGTACGTCATGTTTTATGTACGTCATGTTTCACGTTTTATATACGTCATGTTTTATGTATGTCATGTTTCACGTATCATGTACGTCATGTTTTATGTACGTCATGTTTCACGTTTCATGTACATCATGTTTCATGTATGTCATGTTTCACGTATCATGTACGTCATGTTTCACGTTTCATGTACGTCACGTTTCATGTACGTAACGTTTCATGTACACCCAAGGACTTTGATTCTGTCCATGGGGAAATTTTCTAAACTGAGAAGTCACCACTTTCTACATACTCGCAGTTTATGATTAATGAAACGACTAGAGCTTATTGGTCGTTAGGTTAATCATGAACTGTAAGTATGTAGAAAGATAACGACTTCTCAGTTTGGAAAATTTCCCTATGGACAGAATCAAAATCCTTGGGTGTACGTCATGTTTCACGTTTCATGTACGTCATGTTTCATGTATGTCATGTTTCACGTATCATGTACGTCATGTTTCACGTTTCATGTACGTCACGTTTCATGTACGTCATGTTTCACGTTTCATGTACATCTACGTTTCTCCAACGTTTTTTCATGTTTCTCACGTTTAGTTTAACGTTTTTCATGTTTAGTTTAACGTTATTTCATGTTTCTCACGTTTAGTGTCACGTTTTTCATGTTTAGTTTAACGTTATTTCATGTTTTTTCACGTTTAGTTTAACGTTTTTCACGTTTAGATTAACGTTTTTTTCATATTTCACGTTTCATGTACATCATGTTTCATGTATGTCATGTTTCACGTTTCAAGTACGTCACGTTTCATATACATCATGTTTCACGTTTCATGTACGTCATGTTTCACGTTTCATGTACGTCATGTTTCACGTTTCATGTACATCATGTTTCAGGTTTCATGTACGTCATGTTTCACGTTTCATGTACAACGTTGCCAGACCGCGAAAACGTATCGTGACACGTTCGAGCGATAACGATGATGATGAAATTGTTTTATAGAGGGGAAAAGTATTCCCCACTTCTTTACAATTGCAGAAGCTTTAATCCTCCTACAAACGTCGCAATTTATAATCAGTTTTGAATCAGTCGCTCGTTTGAACGGTTCTGAGACAACGCATCTCTCTCTCGGTATAAACAATGGCAAACTATTACGTTCCAATCCAGACTGAAGCGTGCGAGAGATCGTAAGTATCTTTATATTTAAATTACGTTTTATACATTTATTGTACGTTTTACTCATTTCTCCTTTTTTTTCAGCACGTCGTTGGAATCGCGGTATACGCCGCGTATTTTGGGTAGAAGGTTTGCGCTAACATCAACTTCCTACAAATGGATTGATGTAGCGATCAACGTTGGATCTGTTTCCTGCTCCGTGGAGATATCGCTCGGCGATACACGCGGCAACCGGATCGTTCTACCTTATAAAACGTGGAGAGCTCTGTTAGATAAACGTGCGGATTTCGAGCGATTCGTCCAGTCAACCGAAGCACCATCGTTACCGATTCATGATCTTACCGTGCAACACGTAAAACTGCGCGATGAAAATATTGTTAAATTATCGTTGCGCGATGCTTGTATTTACCTAAAACCTGCAACTATGTTGTTTATATTCCTGGAACATTGTGTCGAGCACATGTATTATACGCTGCATCAGAGCATTGCAACTGCAACTGAGAAATTTAAATATTTTGTATCATTTTTGCGTCAAAACTTTGCCATGAACAAACCAGACGCGACAGAATTATTGCGCAAATTTTACGATAAGAGTTCGCAAATTGAGTGTGAATTAATAGCTTATGCTATTGATACTATTGTGAACGAAGCATTACATGAACAATAAAAAAGGATTTTAAAAAACTCTTTAAAATGTATTTGAAAATCTATCCTTATCCATCGTTTCCTATTTTCTTAGTAAATAATATGCGAGATAGTAGACATTAAGGAGGCGCTTGAAAGAAACAAACGGGCGGGTGGGGAGAATGAACGCGCAAGCACACGCTTGACTGTGTACGATAAAATTGAGCGCCAGCGGGTGGCGGCGGCGGCGGCGGGCCCCGCGGAAATAGCCGCGCACACCCCAAAAAATATTCGCCATCGTATCGCTTATCTCCCTCGTGATGACAGACATTTCCGATTTTAAAAGTACAGTCGTACACACCTCCTCGCGGTGTGATTTATTATGTTTATGTAAACAGAGTGACAAGTACATGGTCCATGTTTACAGTAAATGGCCAGTTGCCTCCACGCGGTACATTTCAAAGGTGTCGGTCAAGAACATGGTCCTCGAATCGTTTTCACTGTTTATATAAACATTGATTACGCAGAACTACCAGTTAGATTCATACACGTGTCCCCGATTTAATTCCCCCCTTGCCCCGCCGCGGTCGCGTGACATCGTCAACGGTTAGACTCCCCGTGAGACCCGAAATATTCCCCCCTTCCCCGCACGCGGCACATTTCAAAGGTGTCAAATTTATTTAAACATCGGTCAAAAACATGGTCCTCGAATCGTTATCACTGTTTATATAAACATTGATTACGCAGAACTACCGGTTAGGTTTACACGCGTGCCCTCGTTTTAAGCCCCCCTCCCCCTCCGCCGCCCGATTTGGTCCACCCGCGGGACCTTATCGCCGGTTAGGTCCCCCCGCGTGACCCGAAATATTCCCCCCCTTCCCCGCAACCTCCTGAGATCCCGTGGTTTGAACCGGCCTCTACATTCTACTAGCATACGAGGTGTGTTCAAAAAGTATCGCGAATTTTGAATTTTCGCGGGTTACGTATATTCGAATTTCGATCTTTTTGTGGCGTTATGTTGGTACTCATGTCTCTCACTTATGCCGACAAGCTCGGCCATTTGGAATGTTCACTTAATTGTTGACAGCTGCTTTGCTTGCACGTGTTTTGGATCGTCTTCGATTTTTACCTATTCAAAAAAATGGATCAAAGAACCTGTATCAAATTTTGTGTGAAAAACGAAATTAAGTGCGCGGATGCATTCCGAATGTTGACTGTGGCATACGGAGAAGCTACCTTGGACCGAAGCAACGTTTATCGGTGGTACAAAATGTTCTCAGAAGGCCGAGAAGATGTGAACGACGAAGAGCGTGCCGGACGCCCGAACACTTCAACAACAGACGAAAAAATTAATGAAGTGGAGAAAATGGTATTGGCCAATCGTCGAATCACCGTTAGAGAAGTTGCTGAGGACCTAAACATATCGATTGGCTCGTGCCATTCGATTTTTATTAATGATTTGGGCATGAGACGGGTCGCCGCGAAATTCGTACCAAACGCCCCTGCTCACACATCGTTGCTTGTGCGCGACTTTTTGGCCAAAAACAACACACTAATGATGCCGCAGCCACCGTATTCCCCAGATCTGGCCCCCTGTGACTTTTTCTTGTTCCCTAAACTGAAGAGGCCCATGAAAGGACGACGTTACGCTACGCTTGACGAGATAAAGACGGCATCGAAGGAGGAGCTGAACAAGATAAAAAAAAATGATTTTTTGAAGTGCTTCGAAGATTGGAAAAACCGTTGGCACAAGTGTATAATATCTCATGGGGATTACTTTGAAGGGGACAAAATAGATATTCATGAATAAATAAATAATTTTTGAAAAAACACAAAATTCGCGATACTTTTTGAACACACCTCGTAAGTTAAAGTTAGCACAGACATTAGTGAAAAATTGAAGGGGACTAAAAAACAAGTACGAATTCTTTTAGTGCTATTTTTTTGCTAATTTTTTGCTCTATTTAGAATTTTTTTGCTCCAGCCGTTTTGTTAAAGACAATGGCTGTGCTAGCTTAAGTTAAAGTTAGCACAGCCATTAGTGAAAAATTGAAGGGGACTAAAAAACAAGTACGAATTCTTTTAGTGCTATTTTTTTGCTAATTTTTTGCTCTATTTAGAATTTATTTGTTTTAGCAGTTTCGCTAAAAACAATGGTTGTGCTAGCTTAAGTTAAAGTTATCACAGCCATTAGTGAAAAATTGAAGGGGATTAAAAAAAAGTACGAATTTTTTTAGTGCTATTTTTTTGCTAATTTTTTGCTCTCTAGAATTTATTTGCTCTAGCCATTTCGCTAAAAACAATGGCTGCTTCTTTTTGCTAAGAACTGTCTTATCCGAGGTCTTATCTGACTTATCGAGACTCTCTATACAAGCACAATGTAAATTAGGAAACTTGGTTATTTGTACAAATATGATGACGAAATTATTAAGTTGCTTTTGAAATACACCATGTACAAATTTGTTGTTCCACTTTTAATCCGAAAAAATAATCACGGAATGACGATGGTACGTTTACGAGAATCGCTGTACAAGAGTAAAGCTAAGTATTGTATACTGTGAAAATCAGTCTTACAGTATTAGAAATTATTTCTATAATATTTGTTATAAGAAATAACACAAAGTTTTCACATTAGTTTGTTTATTATTATATTTATTAATTTATGATTTATAAATTAATAGATGTGGATTTATATCAATTGTTTTCTTGATATTTTTTTCCGAAGATGCGAGATCGTCATATTCCACCCAGCAATTTCCTGGACGTGCCACTATAGCTGTATAGTGTCCCATTGTATCAAAAGTAGAACGTCTTGTCATGGCCGGATATTTGAAATTTACAATACCAATTAATTGTAATTCCTCCTTTGGATTTAAAGGATTTGCTATTTTTTTTTTTTTTTATTGTTTCTAATCTTACACATGTAGATTCGACATTACAGATGTGGAATAATACTAGAGGTCCTGAAAAAAATATTTTGTGTAAATATACATATATTTTGCATAGTGTGAAGTAATGATATGAATATTATTTTAAGAGGGCACGCGAGCGCGAGCGCGTGTGTGTGTATACGTTTGGCGCGCGTGTGCGCGCGCGCGAGAATAATCAACTGAAATTATATCTGTGTATAATTTGCATAATTGTTATGTATTATATACTTGAATATGTATTTTAATTACATAAAAGGAATCTGTTTGGAAGTAATACGATTCTAATTACCTATTTTACACAGTTTGGTTGTTTCAAAACCTGTGCAATTTTCACGATAACATTTCTTACTTCCTTTTAATAGGACATTGTTTTTTATTATATTGTAATTATCTGCTTGTAATAAGTGATTGTAGTCAATTTGAGAGACAGGCAATGACTTTGATCTGACTGGACATCCTTTATCGCATATAGAATTTTCTTCGAAACTTGGACTATTCCTGAAAAGCTGACTCGCCAAGTAGCCTACATTAGTTTGACAATCTACTTGAATGCAATTTCCACATTGTACGTTTCGAGGTTTAGAAAAAGGTAATAATATTTGTGCACGTAATTTATACGTGTACGCTCTAATTCCTTTTTCTAAAATATCTAGCGCCATTTCATATAACTTATTATTCTCGATTTTACGTATCTGTAATAAAGGAACAAGCCATGACAAATTTTTCTATCTGAAGAAATAAAATTAATTTTTAGAAGTAAAATCACATGACGGACGTTTCTTATTTATTAGCTATTATAATCTTGATATTCTACGTTAGAATTATTATTTTTATTGGAGCTCAGGCAGCTGTCACATTAAATTTGTGAGAACTGAAATACTCTGTATGTTTTGAATAATTATAAATATATATTTTGAATACTTTTACATCGGTCACTTTATACTACCGCTCAGTACATATGATTTTACTTTAAACAAATTCTTAAAATAATATACCTCGGTTTCGAAATCTTTGTAATCTGACAAGGCGGCAAGGACAATTTGCAGCACGCTGTCAAAAGCACAAGTGTTTATAAAGCAATAATTTTGATCTTCTATTTTTACCGCTTGTAATTCTGTGGAGCTACCGTTTCTCATTATAGGGAGCTTCGCACTTCTCCATGTTAAAGCATCTTGTATGCCGCAAGGGTCATCTAAATATCTTGCTTTGCGTTTTCTGTTTTTATTTAAACCTCGCCAATTTTCCGTTTCTCTTGTGGCGAGAATGTTTTGCGAGCCTTCCAATAGAGAGCAAGGAATGCAAATTCGTTTCTGCCCGTATCCTCCTTCATCATAAGTTAACGAACAGTTATCTAGTGCATATACTACTACTTTGCATATATGACATCACCCCACGGTTGGGCGGGAGGGCTAATGCCCTCAGAGGCCTTATGCCCAACCTCAGAGGCCCGGGTATAGGTGCGAGATGCGCGTACATGCACGCAGTCATGTCCGGGGCACTCTACGGTGCCCCGGTCTGGTGCGAGGCTATGGGGGCCAGCAGGAAGATCCTCAAACACCTGCACTCCGTGCAGAGGCTGCTGGCCCTCCGCATCGTGCGCGCATACCGCACCGCTCCGAACGACGCCATAATGGTCCTGGCGGGCATACCGCCTGCGGAACACCTGGCCACGGCCCGAGCCGTTCTATACGCTCGGGTCAGGGCCGCCCGCCTACGGGGAAATGACATCCCCCCGAGGACCCTGGCGTCGTGGAAAGAGAGAGCCCGTCGGCGGGCGATTGAGGCGTGGCGCGACCACCTCGCCCGAAACCCGCCGACCGTGGGCACCCGGGTCCTGGAGGCCGTCCTCCCCCACCTGGAGGAGTGGGTGGACCGCCCTTGGGGCGGTCTCACCTATAGAATGACACAGGTGCTCACCGGACATGGTTGTTTCGGTGAGTACCTGTGTCGCATCGGGAAAGAGCCGACGGCGCAATGTCACCACTGCCGGGAGGAAATGGACTCTGCGCAGCACACCCTCGAGCACTGCCCAGCGTGGGAGGGGCTGCGCGGGGTCCTAAAGGGAGAAATTGGGGACGACCTCTCCCTGGGGGTAGTCATCGAAAAGATGCTCCTCAGGGAGAGCTGTTGGAAGGCGGTCGCCTCCTTCTGTGAGCAGGTCATGCTGCAGAAGGAGGCGGCCGAGACCGCGAGGGAGCGGCAACGCGGAGGAAGACCTGGGGGGGGTGGCAGGCGACGACGTCGCCGACCCAACCCCCGGGACAATGGTGGAGGCGGGGATCCCCGCCCTCCGAGAGATCGACCTGGACCTCCCGATGGCGGGGGTCCGCGCCGCAAGCGGAGAAGAATCGCCGGCGCCCAACCCCCCTCGCTTCAAACTATCGACGAGGAGGGGGACGACGACGGTGTCCTCCCCAACAACAACGGGGAGGACGATCCTCCTGCGCCCCCCCCTACTGAAGGCCCAGCGTATGGGACCCGAGGTAGGGCGAGGCTTACACTAAACATGGCTCCCGGCGGAGCTAATTCCCAATAACATCCGGGGGGGGGGCTGTCTCTCCTCCATGACGGGGAGGATAGCCCCCCCCTCCAGCTCCGCCGGGGTGAGGGAGGTGGAACAAGATTCCCCCCTCCTTTAGAGAAATTAGGGAGCTCGCCTCAACCGGCGCAGCTAGGCCCGGGAACCATCCGGCGGGGGCCGGACCCCGGGCCTATACCCCCAACACCAACGGGGAAGAGGCGGGGGAGGGACGGTGTCCCTCTCCCCCGACCTAAGGCAGACCACGGCCTATAAGCCCTGCCAGGGGCGCCCACCGATAGGGCGTCCCTGGCGAGACGAGTCGGCCGCCAACTGGCCGACTGGGTCCAGGGGGCTCCGGAAGTATGCTGCACGCGTTCCCGGAGCCCCCCCACTTACGGACCAGGGCAGGACACCCGGAGGGGTTTTAGTGGGTATGCCCCCGCCGTCACGCCGACGGCGGGGGAGAGCCCCACATAACCACCGGGCCTCCCCCGAGGCCCGGGGTATGCGGTAACGCATTTCCCCTCCGTAAACAAAAAAAAAAAAAAAAAAAAAAAAAGAAATACAAGTATGTGCCCCAGACGGTATGTCACCATTGTTACAAGCAGGGCACGACTTTGGTTGATCTTTCTGGAGTGAGACATTAATAATTTGTAAAGTATTTTCATTTTTAATTTTTTCCATGTCATCATGTTCCTCAATGTTTGCTGAATTAATTAATGTTATTAAGTCGTTTTGTCCCTCAGCGTCAACAATTTTTATTTTTCCGCGAAGATAATCTAAATAAATTTTTAAAAATGCATCTCATAGGAACACTATAATTCTTTAAAATGCAATTTTTTATTTTATTAAATTCCCCTTCGACACTTGCACTAGATGCTGGTATTCGTCCATAACCAAAATTGTCACGGCAAACGTTTGACCATAAGGGGAATATAGCAATGTCTTGTAATAAACGTTTTGCTAATGTTGGAAAATAATGGGCATTATCTCGATTGGCGACTTCATTTAATATTTGGTCTACTTGATTATTAATTTCGTTACCCCATCTTGACCATTCATTGTCTTCTATCTCGTTAATTGCATCTTCCTCAATAATGTCATTATTGTCATTGTTATTTTCTGAATTTTCGATATCTTCATAATCTAGGATACCTACGATACATCAAGTCATAATGAAATATTATGGCAACATATATAGATGAATAATATTTGACGACGAATTCATAAGAAGATATTTAAATCTATAATAATGTCTCGCTTATCGTGACTTTAATTAAATATGTTGAAATTTTTTATTCCGTTGGAACTTAAGAAACTGCAATGTATCATATCATAATAAAAATGAGACAAATGAGACAATCAATATATTTAGCATATTAATTTATGTTAATTTATTTAAAAAAATTAATTTATAATTATAGAAAATAATAACGAAAAATAAACTAACCTGTTAGAACTGATCTTAATTTATTCTTCTCTCTTTCGCAAGTAGTTTCTTCACCATTCAATAACATACCTTCCGTTTCTGGTCGTGAAATTATTAGTATGGCTCTTAATACTTTAACTGCATCGTCTGTGTTTCGGCACACAATTAATTGTCCGATAGCTGCCATATAGAAAATTTTTATTCTTCGTGGAACAGATTTTAAAATGTTTGCATATATTTTAATCCAGTGAGCAACATCTATGCGTACATAACATTTTGACAAACAAGTTTTACTTTTACATGCGTTTGCATAATCTTTAATTGTTCCACAATTTGTAAAGCATCGTATCACCGCATTTAATAATGCTTTCGACGAATCAACCACAACTTCGCGTGGATATGGAGCACCCATTCTACACCACTCTAATAGCCAAAAATGAATATTGTTTGTTGTGTGCCTTTCAGATAACATTTGGCTAACATAGAATTGCGCGTGGTTGTACTTAATAACAACTTGGTATAAAAATATATGTTTCGATAAACTTTTATCTAGCTTCGTTAATTTTTTCACGATGCTGCCTGTAGCGTCGATATATATTGCACTTGTATTCGTGGAACAATATTTGCGATATATTTGTATTTGGTGGTTCGTCCAATAATGGACAAAAAATGGATCAATTCCAATATTGTGAATACAATTCAGGTAAACGCTACGTTTCATGATGCATATAGCATTTACAGGATCTTTATCAAGAAATTGTGATTTTAAATAGCACTAAAAAAATTCGTACTTTTTTTTAATCCCCTTCAATTTTTCACTAATGGCTGTGATAACTTTAACTTAAGCTAGCACAACCATTGTTTTTAGCGAAACTGCTAAAACAAATAAATTCTAAATAGAGCAAAAAATTAGCAAAAAAATAGCACTAAAAGAATTCGTACTTGTTTTTTAGTCCCCTTCAATTTTTCACTAATGGCTGTGCTAACTTTAACTTAAGCTAGCACAGCCATTGTCTTTAACAAAACGGCTGGAGCAAAAAAATTCTAAATAGAGCAAAAAATTAGCAAAAAAATAGCACTAAAAGAATTCGTACTTGTTTTTTAGTCCCCTTCAATTTTTCACTAATGGCTGTGCTAACTTTAACTTAAGCTAGCACAGCCATTGTCTTTAACAAAACGGCTGGAGCAAAAAAATTCTAAATAGAGCAAAAAATTAGCAAAAAAATAGCAAAGAAATCCTGTATATGTCCCATTTGATTGTGCTGAAATGGCTGTGCCAGCTTAATAGACGTGACTTATGCTGACTGTGCGCCGCGTATTCATCGAACATGAAACACAGTCATAGAATAAAACCGGAATATTAGAAATGAAATTAATAAGCAATTTAACGGTTTTGATCATAAGAATAAGCATCTATAATATCGCCTTCTCCCTGAATTGTAATTTTCTTGTGACCAATATAGGCAGTTTCATATTAATATTTGTAAACAAAATTACATTTAACAAATTTCAAGACTTGAAAAATTACATTGAACATATTTTAAGACTTGAAATGTTTAAAAAATTATATATCTGGGTAGACGAAAGATTTTTATAAAAATCAAATTACATAATTTTTATGCGTCTTAATTAGGTAAATACAAATAAAGCCCAAGGTCTAGAAAGATTCGAGTTTGTTTAAACTATCTGGGTTTTCTTTTGTGATACATTAAAAAAGCGAAGGCAATACTACCGAACTATTCGGCAAACCATTAATGATTATTAATAAATTAATTTGAAATTAACTTTCATCTCGAAAGACTAACATTGTCAAATTCTAAATATTTCAATATTATACTCACGTCAATCTGTCAAGAATAGTTTTGCAATTAGAACAGGAATCTTCTTGTGAGATTTCTTGCGTAGGTGTCCATGAAACAGGTGAGACTCTTTTTGAAATATATGGATTTTGGATGGACTTTGGACTACTCGGTACGAAAGAATTCGTCTCAATATGTTTTGCTTTTCTTCTAGAAAACAAAATAAAAATCAGTGTTACATGTTGAATACAATCAAACTTCCTGAAGAATTCATTGCTTGTAAATTACATTATACATTGTACATTGTGATTACAAAGAACAATTTTCAAGTTTTAGACATTTACAGCTTTAGACGTTCATACAATGTTACAAAATTAAATTGAATTTTGTAATAAAGACAATCATTTAATTAGTATTAACATTTACTTACAAAAGTTCGATGGTAGTTTTTGCAGTTCTCACGTCGCTCCTCTTGTTTGGACTAATTTCGTTCTCCGAAAACGCTTTTCTTGCATCTTGGGTGCCGGCTTCTTTTACTAATAGTCGTAATCTATCGATCTCCATTTGCATACTTAGACCCCTGGATTGTTTTTTATATTTTGGCGTTTCGTCCGAGGATGTTGTCATTAGCTTTTTGGATTTTTTTAATGGTCGGCCACGTCTGGATATTTTGAAATGTCCTTTCTCTAGCATTTCTTCTTTCTCCATATTTATTCAATTTTAATAAATTACAAAATACGTACCGACTCATTACTGTTACTGCATGGTTTTAAAAAATTGGAAATTATTAATTTAAAAAAGTCTCAATTTCCCATTGAATAAAGCACTGACAGTAAAATGTATAGGCGGATTCTAACCCTGGGATCTCAGGGGGGTGCGGGGAAGGGGGGGAATATTTCGGGTCGTGCGGGGGGACCTAACTGGCGATAAGGTTCCGCGGGTGGACCAAACCGGGTGGAGGAGGGGGAGGGGGGATTAAATCGGGGACACGTGTACGAACCTAACCGGTAGTTCTGCGTAATCAATGTTTATATAAACAGAGATAACGATTCGAGGACCATGTTCTTGGCCGATGTTTAAATAAATTTGACACCTTTGAAAAGTGTCGCGTGGAGGCAACTGGCCATTTAATGTAAACATGGACCATGTACCTGTCACTCTGTTTACATAAACATAATAAATCACATCGCGAGGAGGTGTGTATGACTGTTCTTTGAAATCGGAAATGTCTGTCATCACGAGGGAGATAAGCGATACGATGGCGAAGGGGTGTGCGCGGCTATTTCCGCGGGGTCCGCCGCCGCCGCCGCCGCCGCGTACGCGGAGGGGATGCGCGCTGTCTAACGCGGGGTCCGCTGGGGCGATCCGCCGCGTGCGTGGAGGGGATGCGCGCTGTCTAACGCGGGGTCCGCTGGGGCGATCCGCCGCGTGCGTGGAGGGGATGCGCGCTGTCTAACGCGGGGTCCGCTGGGGCGATCCGCCGCCGCCGCTGACACCACCACCACTATCACTATTGTTTTTCCTTCTCCTTGTCCTTGTCCTTCTCCTCCTCCTGCTCCTCCTTGTTCTCCTCCTTGTCCTCCTCCTGCTCCTCCTCCTCGTCCGGAGCCTGATCTTGAGAAGGTCCGAACTGATCTTGAGCCCTCTCATCCTTCTCCTCTTCCTGCTCCTCCTTGTCCTCCTCCTTGTCCTCCTCCTGCTCTTGCTCCTCCTTCTCCTCGTCCGAAGCCCGATCTCGTGAAGGTCCAGCCTGACCTTGAGCCCTCTCACGTCGCATAAAATCTAATATAGCTGCCCCCCGACCACGAGGAGCAGCTTCGGCAGCATCATGTAGATGACGAGGCGGGCGTATGGGCAGGTCTAAACGGGGGATGTTTAATCGACCACCCCCGCGACCGCCTAGAAGCGCATAGCGATCGAGATGAGGTCGGCGTATAGGCTGCATGTCCATACCGGGGAAGGGCAACAAGCGGCCATTCCCGCGACCACCATGGAAAATTGGTCCATCGGGCCAATCATTGTCTATGACCGCAGCACGACGGCGAACGGCTGGTCCTTCCAGCCTAAAGTAACGCAAACGAGCACCCAGCTCACGAGCACCCAGCTCGCGAAAACGTATTATCAACTCCCGGAAACTTATAGGTTGACGCGGTTCAGGCACCACTAAACCTAATTCTATTTCCGGAAGCGATATTTGCACGGGAATATTTGGACCGTAACCCATTTTTGCGTTGTTACAGTCGCGCGAGCTAGCCTGAGACTGAAGAGCTAGAGCATTCTCCGTCGCTAAGACCTAACTTTACTCTCGTATACTAGCATCTTTTTAGCCTACGATTGAGCATTTGAAACACATGTTTTTTTAGCCTTACTTTATTCTCTTATACGCGCATCTTTTTTAGCCTACGACTGAGCATTTGAAACACATGTTTTTTTTAGCCTGACTTTATTCTCTTATACTCGCATCTTTTTTTTTAGCCTGACTGTACTCTCGTATCTTCGCACATTCTTTTTAAAATATTTCAAAACTAAATATCGTGGTATTGATACTAATGTATAACTGTGGATTTTTTGGAAGAGGAAAAATAAAAAAAGGTTGCAATTTTAATTTAATAATAAACAATTTATTGTCTGTTGTGAATACATTGTTTATGCAGTAAAAAATAAAGCTAACAGCTCACAATCGACGAGTTGACGCATATCGAAGATATTGCTCTCGCGTATCGCTTTTTCTTGATTCATTACATTGGACGCGATGTTTAAGAATTGTGTGTACTTAACATCGACTGTATCAACGATTCTAACTAAGCGCTCGAACATTACGTTGATACACTCATACAAACTGAACATACGATGTAACGTGGATTCAATCACTGTCACATACACGTTAGAAGATTCGAGACGTATGAGCCTAACGTCATTCATCACACTAACTTTGATTGTTAAGGGTCCGACGCTTATAAAATTGTCCTTGTAGTCATTCCGAATTAATTTGGAAATATTCCATCGTTGCTCGTAGAGACCTTTCCACGTTTCAACAGACAGTATCAATTCTCGTCCTTGATGATCTCCTATGGCGATCTCCACGTAACTCGGTGGACCGACGTTAATTCCAATCTCCAAATACTTGTAACTCGTAGCTGTCAAAGCGTAACGTCTGCTCAATAAGCGCGCTGTACGACGCTCCGTCGAAATGTTGTAAAAGAAAATCAAAAGTTTATCACACAACGTTGCATAAACGCTATTAGAATATCGAAACTTACCCATTGGATTCCTTCTTCACTTCACCACTGTACAATGTGCTACCTCCCTCGGCAAAGTACATTGCGAATCGTTCGTTCGTTCGAACCTCTAATGCAATACTGATGTTGCAAGAAATTATGATGCTTATTTAAAGATTAATGCTTCTGCACTTTTAAGGAGAGGGGAGGCTTCCCTCTCTTTCAACAATTTCATTATTGTCGTCGTTATCACTTTCACATGTCACGACACGTTTATGCTTCTGCAATTGTAAAGGAGTGGGGGATACTTTTCCCCTCTATCAAACAATTTCATCATCATCGTTATCGCTCGAACGTGTCACGACACGTTTTCGCGGTCTGGCAACGTTGTACATGAAACGTGAAACATGACGTACATGAAACATGACATACATGAAACGTGACGTACATGAAACATGACGTACATGAAACGTGAAACATGACATACATGAAACGTGACGTACATGAAACATGACGTACATGAAACATGACGTACATGAAACATGACGTACATGAAACGTAAAACATGACATACATGAAACATGACGTACATGAAACGTGAAACATGAAAAAAACGTTAATCTAAACATGAAAAAACGTTAAACTAAACGTGAAAAAAACATGAAAAAACGTTAAACTAAACGTGAAAAAACATGAAAAACGTTAAACTAAACGTGAAAAACGTTAAACTAAACGTGAGAAACATGAAACGTGAAACGTTACGTACATGAAACGTGAAACGTTACGTACATAAAACGTGAAACATGACGTACATGAAACGTGACGTACATGAAACGTGAAACATGACGTACATGAAACATGACGTACATGAAACGTGAAATATGACATACATGAAACATGACGTACATGAAACGTAAAACATGACATACATGAAACATGACGTACATGAAACGTGAAATATGAAAAAACGTTAATCTAAACATGAAAAACGTTAAACTAAACGTGAGAAACATGAAAAAAACGTTGGAGAAACGTAGATGTAATGGAGGGGAAAAAAAAATGTATCTCGTATATTACATATGTTTATTTTTGCAATTGTATCCACCAATTGTAAAGTTTGAATACATTTTGTAATGCACAATGTTTATTCGTACGGTGTTGCCCACATTGAAAAGTATTAGCATCATCTAGATTATTCAGATTATCCACGTCTTCGTAATCCACATCCAGGCTCTCGATGTATGCGTATTCTCGCCGATTGTCCAGAAGTAATTCTCCCAGCCATTCTCGTTTCTCATGTCCATTGACGTATACAATCTCCTTGTCGTCAGGATTTTCAGCACCCAGTACTGCAGTTGTAATCACTTGTCTCGCTTTCCGGTACGGAACCACCCCGTCGGTGCCCCATCTTAGCCCATGATGCATGGCAGTGAGCCAAGAGGCGCAAGATCTTTCGGATTTCATCAGCCAATCCCATGGCTGGAGGCTGTCAAAGATATAATGCGCGAGAACGTTTCCCCCTCTAAGAGCAGCAAATTCTTTTACGACGAAACCTCTCAATCGTCCAAGGGGGAAACCTTGCAGATCCACGAACGTCGGCACGAACATGTCGCGGTCGAAACAAAGACTGTGGTCTACGTCGATGTATCGTATAATATATATGCGTGGAATTAGGTGATTTTGCACACAATGTTTGTCAACGGGTTGTACTGAATCACGCGATCGTGTATTATCAAGCAATAGGCACTAGTATTTTCTGGTACGTTATCCTTTGTCTCAAATTCCAATCGCACGTTAACGGTTGCGCTCTTGATTGATTCAACTTGCTGACTACAATCTATTATTATGACAGGACCGTGACGTATAAAATTTGTGAGATTCGGCTCGAGATACTCGTATCCGAGATAAGTTTTGCAGAAACGTGCATACATGTCGTACAGAATAGCCCATCTATTTTTACTAATATCTAAATTCATATCTTCATAAGGATAACTATCAGAGTTAGTAGAATGCATGGGCGGATTCTAACCCAGGGATCTCAGGGGGGTGCGGGGAAGGGGGGGAATATTTCGGGTCGCGCGGGGGGACCTAACCGGCGATAAGGTCCCGCGGGTGGACCAAACCGGGTGGGGAGGGGGAGGGGGGCTTAAAACGGGGACACGTGTAAACCTAACCGGTAGTTCTGCGTAATCAATGTTTATATAAACAGTGATAACGATTCGAGGACCATGTTCTTGGCCGATGTTTAAATAAATTTGACACCTTTGAAATGTGCCGCGTGCGGGGAAGGGGGGAATATTTCGGGTCTCACGGGGGGTCTAACCGGAGACGATGTTACGCTACCGGGGCAGGGCGAGGGGGGATTAAATCGGGGACACGTGTACGAACCTAACCGGTAGTTCTGCGTAATCAATGTTTAAGTAAACAGAGTGATAACCATTCTAGGACCATGTTCTTGGTCGATACCTTTGAAATGTGTCGCGTGGAGGCAACTGGCCATTTAATGTAAACATGGACCATGTACCTGTCACTCTGTTTACATAAACATAATAAATCACATCGCGAGGAGGTGTGTATGACTGTTCTTTGAAATCGGAAATGTCTGTCATCACGAGGGAGATAAGCGATACGATGGCGAAGGGGTGTGCGCGGCTATTTCCGCGGGGTCCGCCGCCGCCGCCGCCGCCGCGTACGCGGAGGGGATGCGCGCTGTCTAACGCGGGGTCCGCTGGGGCGATCCGCCGCGTGCGTGGAGGGGATGCTCGCTTACGCATTCGCTCTCTCCGTCCCTCGCTCGCTTACTCGCTCGCTCGATTTTCTCGTACGCGGTAACGGGCATGCTTGCGCGTTTAGTCTCCCCCACCTCGCCACGCTTGTTTCTTTCACGCGCTCGCTCGCTCGCTCGCTCGCTTTTTCCATCCACTCGCTTCTATAGCGCATTCGCTCGTCGTATGCGACCAATTTCCCCACCCAGCACCCGGTACCGCCCTACCTCTATCGCTGTTTTCACGATAATTTTTTTAATGAGGGGATTGAAGGAAAGGTGAATAAGTGATAGGAGAAAAAAATTGGTACATAAATTAAAATTCATATATGTATTTTGAAAAATTTTACACAAAAACAGAAAAAAAATTTTTGTATTAAAATATTCTATAATAATTTTTTTCACCAGATCTCCTCCTGGTAGACCCGCTCTCCGAATAATATTTGAAGGTCCCATTGATCCTCCAGGTCCCACTCGTTGCAGACCCACTCTCTTTCATTATACCACTGGTCCCACTGACGGTACCAGCGCCTATATTTCGCATCGGATATATTGATAAATCCTGCTATCTCAATTTGGTCTCGAGAGATGTTCTGAAACAAAAACAGGAAAAAACATTTAATATTACAATTGTACACATAAAATAGTAATTTAAAATTGATATAAATAATAAAACTTACGGGGCGGGGGCTGGTAATCCTTAATTCTAATAAGTGCCTTATCGGCACAACGAGTTGCTCCTCATTATGTACCATCAATCTCTGAAAAAAATATTAAAAATGTAAAAACATATGTATATATTTTTTCAAAAATGTCAGGGTTAAAAAAGATGAAAAGAACTTACCGCATCCGCCGGATACGTAACTCGAATTACGTGAAATAATCTTTCCATTTTTTCGAAAAACTGAATACTGTTTTTAGTCTTTTTCACAAGAAGACTGTCTCACGACTGACTGACTGACTCTCTGACTGCAAGCAGAGGTCTATGCAGTTCCTCCTCTTCAAAAATCTACGTCATATAAACAACTGAAGTATACCCGATTACTAATGTAAACTTTCAAAGAAAGAAACTCTTCTATAGTGCTCGCTCGCTCAATTTTCTCGTACATGGTGAAGCGTGTGCTTGCGCGTTTAGTCTCCCCCCCGCCTCGCCATGCTTGTTTCTTTCGCGCGCCTCCTTAATGTAGGCGCCTAAATAACGCGCGCCTCTACTATCTCGCATATTATTTACTAAGAAAATAGGAAACAATGGATAAGGATAGATTTTCAAATACATTTTAAAGAGTTTTTTAAAATCCTTTTTTTATTGTTCATGTAATGCTTCGTTCACAATAGTATCAATAGCGTAAGCGATTAATTCACACTCAATTTGCGAACTCTTATCGTAAAATTTGCGCAATAATTCTGTCGCGTCTGGTTTGTTCATGGCAAAGTTTTGACGCAAAAATGTTACAAAATGTTTAAATTTCTCAGTCGCAGTTGCAATGCTTTGATGCAGCGTATAATACATGTGCTCGACACAATGTTCCAGGTTGAATATAAATAACATAGTTGCAGGTTTTAGGTAAATACAAGCATCGTGCAACGATAATTTAACAATATTTTCATCGCGCAGTTTCACGAGTTGCACGGTAAGGTCATGAATCGGTAACGATGGTGCTTCGGTTGACTGGACGAATCGCTCGAAATCCGCACGTTTATCTAACAGAGCTCTCCACGTTTTATAAGGTAGAACGATCCGGTTGCCGCGTGTATCGCCGAGCGATATCTCCACGAAGCAGGAAACAGATCCAACGTTGACCGCTACATCAATCCATTTGTAGGAAGTTGATGTTAGCGCAAACCTTCTACCCAAAATACGCGGCGTATACCGCGATTCCAAAGACGTGCTGAAAAAAACGGAGAGATAAGTAAAACGTACAATAAATGTATAAAACGTAATTTAAATATAAAGATACTTACGATCTCTCGCACGCTTCAGTCTGGATTGGAACGTAATAGTTTGCCATTGTTTATACCGAGAGAGAGATGCGTTGTCTCAGAACCGTTCAAACGAGCGACTGATTCAAAACTGATTATAAATTGCGACGTTTGTAGGAGGATTAAAGCTTCTGCAATTGTAAAGGAGTGGGGGATACTTTTCCCCTCTATCAAACAATTTCATCATCATCGTTATCGCTTGAACGTGTCACGACACGTTTTCGCGGTCTGGCAACGTTGTACATGAAACGTGAAACATGACGTACATGAAACATGACGTACATGATACGTGAAACATGACATACATGAAACGTGACGTACATGAAACATGACGTACATGAAACGTGAAACATGAAAAAAACGTTAATCTAAACATGAAAAAACGTTAAACTAAACGTGAAAAAAACATGAAAAAACGTTAAACTAAACGTGAAAAAACATGAAAAACGTTAAACTAAACGTGAGAAACATGAAACGTGAAACGTTACGTACATGAAACGTGAAACGTTACATACATGAAACGTGAAACGTTACGTACATGAAACGTGAAACGTTACGTACATGAAACGTGAAACGTTACGTACATGAAACGTGAAACGTTACGTACATGAAACGTGAAACATGACGTACATGAAACATGACGTACATGAAACATGACGTACATGAAACGTAAAACAGGACATACATGAAACATGACGTACATGAAACGTGAAACATGAAAAAAACGTTAATCTAAACATGAAAAAACGTTAAACTAAACGTGAAAAAAACATGAAAAAACGTTAAACTAAACGTGAAAAACGTAAAACTAAATGTGAGAAATATGAAACGTGAAACGTTACGTACATGAAACGTGAAACGTTACGTACATGAAACGTGAAACATGACGTATATGAAACGTGACGTACATGAAACGTGAAACATGACGTACATGAAACATGACGTACATGAAACGTGAAATATGACATACATGAAACATGACGTACATGAAACGTAAAACATGACATACATGAAACATGACGTACATGAAACGTGAAATATGAAAAAAACGTTAATCTAAACATGAGAAACGTTAAACTAAACGTGAGAAACATGAAAAAAACGTTGGTGAAACGTAGATGTAATGGAGGGGAAAAAAAAAATGTATCTCGTATATTACATATGTTTATTTTTGCAATTGTGTCCACCAATTGTAAAGTTTGAATACATTTTGTAAAGCACAATGTTTATTCGTACGGTGTTGCCACATTGAAAAGTATTAGCATCATTTAGATTATTCATATTATCCACGTCTTCGTAATCCACATCCAGGCTCTCGATGTATGCGTATTCTCGCCGATTGTCCAGAAGTAATTCTCCCAGCCATTCTCGTTTCTCATGTCCTTTGACGTATACAATCTCCTTGTCGTCAGGATTTTCAGCACCCAGTACTGCAGTTGTAATCACTTGTCTCGCTTTCCGGTACGGAACCACCCCGTCGGTGCCCCATCTTAGCCCATGATGCATGGCAGTGAGCCAGGAGGCGCAAGATCTTTGGGATTTCATCAGCCAATCCCATGGCTGGGGGCTGTCAAAGATATAATGCGCGAGAACGTTTCCCCCTCTGAGAGCAGCAAATTCTTTTACGACGAAACCTCTCAATCGTCCAAGGGGGAAACATTGCAGATCCACGAACGTCGGCACGGACATGTCGCGGTCGAAACGAACACTGTGGTCTACGTCGATGTATCGTATAATATATGCGTGGAATTAAGTGATTTTGCGCACAATGTTTGTCAACGGGTTGTACTGAATCACGCGATCGTGTATTATCAAGCAATAGGCACTAGTATTTTCTGGTACGTTATCCTTTGTCTCAAATTCCAATCGCACGTCAACGGTTGCGTTCTTGATTGATTCAACTTGCCGACTACAATCTATTATTACGAAAGGACCGTGACGTATAAAATTTGTCACTGTGAGATTCGGCTCGAGATACTCGTATCCGAGATAAGTTTTGCAGAAACGTGCATACATGTCGTACAGAATAGCCCATCTATTTTTACTAATATCTAAATTCATATCTTCATAAGGATAACTATCAGAATTCAAGTACAGTTTCACGTTGATTAAATTGCAATGGTCGAATCGGCTCGTGTCCTCGGACATGACGTTTTTTCGACCGGTTTGCAGAGCAAAGATGACATATCGCGGCTTCTCGAGTTGAGTAGCGGTCTTGATAGCCCACGAGTGCTTGGTCGTACGTTGCAAAAGCGGATACTCGTAAAGATCCCACGAGCGAAAAGCCATGCTGAGGTATCGTCCGCTCTGCAATGTGAGCAGCATCGAAAGTTTATTTATTTCATTCAGTATTACGTGCGGCATTCGCCACTGAATCTTAAACAATTCTATCACAGGCTCTACCGCTGAATTGCCCTTTAGACAATTGTTATCGTTGCGCGCTCGTATCAAGATCAATTCGTGACGAGCGTTGATCACTACTCGACGGTAATCCTCGCAGAATCCCAACAGCACGTAAAGCGGAATGCAAAAGTTGAAGTAGCCATCAGCGGTAGTCAACTGTTCTTCCCAGCCAGCATTTCGCAAAATCACGCTTTTGTCGGATGACAGCGTTACATAGTTTTTGAGTGAGCTAGTTATACCCACGTTTCTATTACGATCAATCTCGACACCGTCGAGTTCATATCTTATCTCGTCAAACATAAACGCAACACAATTATTTCCCAAAACCACGTCACCGTTGACCTCCTCAGGTTTCTTCTTTTTTGTCAGCCTCCCTTCGACATATAGAAAGCTCTCGTACGGCAATGTATACAAATCCTGTTGCTGTATGGGTATTCTTATCTCGTCGCTGTGCCCGTACGTTGTGTTTGCATACGGCGAATAAGCATGCGTCTCAATCTTGACAATTCGATCGTCAAAGATTGGCTCGTCTCCGATATTTAGAATATCAGTCATTTTTTCTTTTTTTAATCAAGATTGTCGTACCGCGAATCCCAGTGATTGTAAAAATTTAACGTTTGATACACTGAGCCTCTTTCGCTTCTCAGTTGATCGAGTCGGATTATCAATCGATGATGATGATGATGTCACCGGTCTTGTAAAGAATGCGTTATCTCTCTTTGCTCGCTCAGCTCCACTTAACACAAGCATCTCATGTGTCGCGTTATCGTTTTCGAACGTGCAACCTGACGGTAATTTCCTCCCCTCGAAAATCCAGCAATCGTCCGTTTTGATCGACAATGCGTATGGTAAGATCCGTAACGCTTCGTATGATCACTGGCAAGTAAATGCCTGTTGCAGGCCTTTCACTGAGCTTATATCCTGAAGGCACGCTCGGAGAAAATTCATGAACCGTATGCACACGCGCACCGTTATTGTATGCACCTGTGGTGATACTACATTCGACGCGGATAATATTTACGTTCATAATATTAATTGACATGTCCGTTTCGTGCCATCTACGTGGTTGCAGTATACGCTTCGAGAATCCCAGCAGCGATCCAATGCTGTTGGCTTTGTTAAAGTTTATTTTGTAAGCGCATTTAATTTCACATTTCATCGTGTTATGATTAGCTCGAATCACTATCGCTTCCTCGTTGTCATCATTGATCACGCCGATATCGCCGCGGACAACTAGCGTGTCACCGGCATCTGGCGCGTTGCGTCGTGGACGTTTCTGCGAGATTGCACGTTTCAAAAATTCGTTAATGGCCGGCAACTCGTATGATCCCTCGGGTATCGTAATCTCCACATCGTCTTTGCCGAAATAAAATTTATTGTTTGAGGCGTTCACGTTCGGTATCGTGTTATAAGTTTCAAAAAGCGTTAAACCGAGTTCGTATTCGGCATCGGTCAAATCTATCGCCGGAGAATAATTTGCAGTGAGAACGCTGCTCTTTCCGCTTAGCGTTAGCGTAAACGACATGATGGAAAAAGCGTTCAACGAATACTGAGACTCTTCGACACCTCATCGATCTTTTTAAAAGTCAACAGTTTGTAAAAATCTCAGGCACATTTGTCCGCAGAAATTTTGATTGTACGTCTGATAGGACGTTTGATTGTACTCTATCGTAACATTGCTTCCGAAATATCGCACCAACTCTCGAGGCGGTCGAAGATTGCCAAAGCTGTCGAAATACACAACGCGGTTGCCCCTCTTTGCGTAAGCCATCCGGTGCGTGCCAGGGCCCGTGGTATCGTCCAAATTAACGATACCGCTCTCGTTTCGACGTACGCCACTCGTCGGTAAAGCATTACGCATGTACACACATCTAAAATACGGTATACGCATACGTCTCGCCAGCTGGTTTAATTGCACGTCGGTGGTCATGCCCGCAGGCATTTTTATCGTCTTTTCGACGTTTTTTTTTTCTCTTAGTTGATACGCCCTGTCCGCGTTTATACGGTCCGAGATAAATTCCTCGTCCGTATTTATAAGGTGCCAAGTATAGACCGCGACCTTGTTCCATCGCGCGATTGTGACGTTGCAGTTCTTCAAGTTGACGTCGCGCATTTTTGCGGGCGCTTACCGCTTTCGCTACATTTGCAGTTCCACCGATCAAAGATCCTAGAACGCCCAACATTGGCAGAATCGGTAACATGCCGCCTCGTTTTGCCGACGGAAGTACTCGTTTTTTTTTTCGTCGTCGTCGTTTTCCTCTTTCTCGTCTTTGCATTCATACACATGCCGATCTTGGTCTTGGCCTTCATCGCTGCCCAGATGGCTGCAGCGGCGGCTCTCTCGCCCAAAGTCGAGTCTCTCGCGGTAATGCGTTTCCGTGCTGACGCTGCGAGTATATCGTCAGCAGCGTGTCTATCGACGAGTTCGTTACTCTTAGAATACGCAATATCGTGTTCGCGGCACGCTGCGTCCAATGGATTTACGCCCGTGTCGCCTCTGGCTAATCGTTTCTTCAGCCGAGTGCCCGGACCGCAAAACTGGTAACCGGGGATATGTAACTCGAAAGGAAGCGCGTTTATCGCTCGATTCAGCAAACTTCCGGTTTTGTTCGACGCTGACATTCGCTGCAATCTTTTATCCTCGGTGCAGGGCCGTCGATGTGCGTACGCTGCCAAAGTTGATTATAATGCTCGTCGCAGCGACGATAAGTTTGAACTACCGGGTCCACCTGTATATGTTTCGGAAGCCGTTCCCAAACGTGGTCGATGTAATTACCGTACACGCGTAACAGTACGACTTTAGGTATATATTGCAACTGCTCAGCGCTTAGGTCCAGAATATCGCTGGGATGTGACAGCGCGAGAAACATTTTTGATACTGAGCTACTCAAGATTTCACACATCTATAAATAGGCCCTCGACGCGTCACGCGAGTTTAGTGTGAAACATGAAATTCGTGCGGCAGTCGCTGACGATACGCGTCACAAACTGCGACAAGAAATTGCGAATGATGGGGGACAACGCGCAGTTGCGGAAACACGGTGAAATGCTACCGAGTACCATCCGCGCAATAATTGCGGGACCATCTTCGTGCGGCAAAACTAATGTTCTGATAAGCCTGCTCGAGAGTCCGCATGGTGTACGTTTCGAGAATGTTTATATTTATTCCAAGTCGCTGCAGCAGCCTAAATATCAATATCTCGAAAATCTGTTGAAATCGATCGATGAAATCGGCTACTTTACGTTCTCCAATAATAGCGACGTTATTCCACCGAGCGAGGCGCTTCCAAATTCAATCTTCGTCTTCGACGACGTTGCGTGCGATAAGCAGGATGCGGTGAGAGAATACTTTTCAATGGGCCGCCACTCGAATGTCGACTGCTTTTATCTTTGTCAAACGTACGCGAGGATACCTAAACATCTGATACGCGATAACGCCAATCTCCTAATTCTGTTTAAACAGGATGGTACCAACCTCAAACATGTTTACAACGATCACGTAAACACCGACATGTCGTACGACGAATTTTGTGCTTTGTGCCGTGCTTGTTGGCAACAAAAGTATGGATTTCTAGTGATAGACAAGGACAGCGCGCTTAGTAACGGACGATACAGAAAAGTATTTAACGAGTTCGCGGTACCGCAAATCGATTAGTCATTATCGATACGTCAACGTTGAACGTTAACATGGCGGAAAATAACAAAGATATACGCAAGCGTGAGCAACTCGCGAGGGATATTGAAAAAACGAGCAATGCGATCCGCAAGAAACATCGCGCTTTAAAAACCGGCAGGATCGAGGAGGAAATTGCAATGGAGAGACGTTTCAAGCCCATCGTCGCACCTCTGAAACAGATTGTCGAGGAATCTCAGCCGATTAAAAGAAAAGAAGAAATCAAGGAAGAAAGAATAATTAAGAAAAGACCGAGCGACGACGACGACGACGATGGTGCATTTTACGAATTGTCGAAAGCAACATCGAGCAAAAAGCAACGTTTTGAACAAGCGTACGACGCAATGGATTCACCAGCGATAACGTCAACACCGCGTACGATGATTGGTCCTGCAACATTAACTAACAAGGCTCTCGAGGACGTTTTCGAAACCACAGACGATTCGTTTGGAACGTCTGTTCAACATCAGATGCAAACGTTGGAAGGTCGAAAAACGTTGTCTGAGCATTTTGGCCCGCTCGGTCAAAAGTACATTGGAGATTTCTTCAGCGGTGGTGGAAAAGAGAAAATTATAGACACCGTGTATGGTGTTCGTCTCGACAAGGATAGAATGATGCTTGGTAATAAAAAGTTTGACGTGGACATCAATGATATCATAATTATCGATGGCGTACGATACGCTGGCACAGCCGGTCTTTACGAGTTGATTTTTAAGAGACTCCCCGTTGATTTTCTCTATAAGGAGGACGATTTGCAAAAGTACAAGAGCATATTGTTGACTACAAACGTACATAGACGTAATTACACCGCGGAGAGTCGACTACGAGGCAACAAAGGATACAAGTATAGATACGTGATCGCACCATTGATGTCAATCGAATCTACACCAAAGAGAAAGAATAAATCTGGAAAGGGATTACCTCGCGCTATGATACTAAACGACAACGCGATTGATTACGTGCACTGGGACGATCCCAACGAATTAGTAGATCGTCTACGATTTCTAGACGCTTCACATCGAGCGGGCAACGACGCTCACGGCAACGAGATGTTGTCCATCGTGGAAGAACTTCGTGAAACTGGCATAATTATAAATTAAATCGTATACCCACGAAACGAGTCAGACGAGAGGTTGATTTTGTTTGAGAAGGACGTGCGATTGACGACAAAAATGAGCAGCAATAAACGTTGAAAAGACGGTTACGAACGTTTAACGAAAGACTTTGAACGATTCTTAAATAAAAATCGGACGTTTCAAGAACGGTTGTCAGACAATTATCGATCGGCTCAGGATCGCTATGAAAAGACACAAGAACGAGTGAAGGATGGTTATCGAATGGCCGTAGATCGAGTCAAAAATGAGTATGAAAAATTATCTAATCGACAGAAACCGGAAGACAAAGAAAAGTTATTAAAGGAAGACAGAAAATACTGATAAATGGAGAAATAACGTTTTTTTAATCAAAAGTAGAGGAACTTTGCAATTTGCCGACATTATAAATTACATCGTGTAACCGCTAAACGAGTTAGTCGTAATGCAATTCGTTTACGCGCCGAAATATGAGTTCATCGAAGAAAACAATAAGCTCCGAGAGGCGAGGAATCGTCGAAGAATTACACGCGTCAGCTAGACGCAATTTTCCTAGAAGACGTGTTATAATCAAAGGATTCAACGATCTTTGGCAAGCTGATATCGTCGAGATGCGTCCCTATTCAAAGTACAATAGAGGTCATAATTACATACTTACCGTCATCGATGCGTTGAGTAAATACGCCTGGGCAGTACCGCTCAAGAGCAAGGCCGGGCGTGAGACGGCTGACGCAATCGCCAAGATAATTCGAGAGAGCGGAAGATGCCCGAAAAATTTACAAACGGATATGGGAAAGAAATTTTATAACGCCGATGTGCAAAAAGTCTTGAAAAAGCATGACATTAATCATTATTCTACATATTCGGTTTTAAAAGCATCGATAATAGAGAGATGGAATCGCACACTTAAGAACGATATGTGGCGTATGTTTACACTTAACGGGTCGCACAAGTGGGTCAACGAGCTGCGTCTGGTGTCGGATTACAACAACCGCAGGCATCGTACTATCGGCATGCGACCAGTCGACGTTAATTCGGAAGTTGCTGAAAAACTCCTGGGCACTGTATACTCTCACATAAAAATCATGGGACCCGTGAAATTCAAAGTAAACGATTCGGTGCGCGTGAGCAAGCACAAAACGACATTCTCTAATGGGTACACCCCCAATTGGACCGCCGAGGTGTTTAAGATCGTTAAAGTACAGCGAACTAATCCCGTAACTTATCTCCTGGAAGATTATCGCGGTAAACAAATAGCGGGTGCCTTCTTTGGGTACGAATTGCATGGCACGACTCATCCAAATGTATACCTAGTAGAGAAGATAATAAAGAAGAAAGGAAACAAGGTTTACGTCAAGTGGCTGGGATTCGATGATTCGCACAACTCATGGATAAATAAAAAAGATGTTATTTGATTTATTTCAATTAAATATGTATATATTTTATATCATATAAGCGTTTACAAAATATATATAAAATGAATACAAACAATTTTTAGGTCTTTATTCTTCTTCTATCCTTATTAATACAAAATGACATATAAAAATTTTTATTAAAAAACGTATATCTAAAATTTGAAAAAAAAATATCAAAAATATCTTATTCATAAAACGTCAAATATATATTAAGCGTATAACATATATGAAACAATACATAAGATGTATAAAATGAAGTATACAGAATATAAAACAAAGTATAAAGTATGAATAACGTACTTATATAAAATATTACTAGCATATTAAACGTGTAAGAAATACAAAAAATGTAATACAATAAAAGAATAAAATGCATAATATTTGTAAAAATGTGAGAACATCTTATGATTATAATTGTATCTGCCAATGTCCCCATGGTAATGTATTTGTTAATGATGATGGAACAAGGTATCTTTTATCATCATATGGCGAGAGCGCCACTTTGGATTCTGAAACTGTAAACACTTGATGCAGCTTCGAACGTATACACGATTGGCTACGAGTTATTTCTATTTCATCGTTCAAACATCGCATATAATCTTCAAAAGTAATAGTTCGCGCTACTACATTGTTTTTCATACCTTTCGCTTTTTTGGTATCCTTTTTACCATCTACTTTGATCGCGTACATCTTTGCTCTAAGCCCTACAAATTCGGTCATGATCGCACCGTTGTTTTCATCTTTCATTAGACCGAGGACTTTTTTATTCGCGAGAGGCATACCGTACGGGTTGTCTGCGGGATAATCGCTTGTATCATATCTCGCTATATCACGTTTCATCGTTGAATAAATATCATCGCACTCGAGGAAAGAAACAAGACTATCAGTATCTGAATATAACAATTTGCACTTGTCTTTATATAGCGGAAACATATATTCGTGATGAAATTCGTACAAGCAGATTTTTGATATGTCAAGTATGCACATACCCACATAAATCGGCTTGTTAAACTTCACCTCGAGTTTACGCAGTTCGACGGCAACTAAATTTTCCGCAAAGACGCTGCGGCTGTGAAAATTTGGTTTAGCGATCATTGCCTCTGCACCGTAACGTCCTTCCCATTTTGTCAATAATTTTACATCTACGTGATTACGTACGTTTTCCATAGTTTTTCCAAACACGGCGTTGTTCATCAATTTGTACAAATTCTTTTCGAAATCATTTTTTGCGCTCATTCTAAATTTTGTGTTCAATTCTATATAATCGCGAAGCCATGGAGATTGAGCAAACTGTAATACGCGATGAATTTTTGTTACGCGAAGCCTATTGCGCGTGCATTGTTGCAAATAACGGTAATGTATCACATACCGCTTTTTATCGTACAACGTTGCGAGAAGTTTTTTCTGCCGTGATCCTGGCGGTTTATCGTGTGTAGGGCAGAAAGGTAAGTCAGTGTGTCGATCGTGCAGACATTGTGGATATGTGAGATCGACTTCTAGCACATACCCAGTGGGCGAATCCGAAGCGATCGCGTTCACGTCAAAATCGTCAACGTTTTTGATCCATTGAAACTCACCGTATGGTAATGGTTGACGCAAAACCATACATATTGTTTATGTCAAAATACATTAGATAAGACGATGGTTTCGATGGATCGTAAGAACGCATGTACTTATTATTGGCTTTAGCATATCTACCGGAGCATTGACTCAAACCACCGCGTATACCGCGTTCTATAAATAAGATCATGTCTATATCGGTGAGCAACTCAAATCTTACGCGTGTTAGTTTCATCATTGCATCCCAAGTGTAGCCTGGCAATGTGTAATAATGCGCGGGATCAAGACCATAACTATTAATGCTACTTTCGCGGAAGTTTTGAAAAATATCAGCCAATAATAAGACATCGGTCTTGAGATATAAGTCGCTGTATTCACCCAGGGTTTTGATTGAGAACCGCTGCCAAACTTTCTGAGCATGAGCATAATCTGTCTGTGATACCGTCTGCTTGGTAAGAGAACTATAAAATGATTCACGCGGTGGCAGTTGCGTTTCATACAGTTTGTCAACATTATCCACGTATTCGTATGGAAAAAAATACACCTTTGCGTGTCAACAATTCAAAGTCTTCGTTTGATAACGAGGAAAATTCCGAATGAGAAATTTTTAATTTATCAAGACTTAAAAACGATGCCAATTTGTCAAGACTTGAACTTAAAAACTTGTACGAATCGATGAACCGTAGCCGTATACAATTTCGTGCATTTTTGAAAATTATGTCTTTATCACAAGTATTTTCAACATATTTGGTAAAAGATATATATTTTTCTTTATTTATCGGTAGTAAATCGATTTTGCCTTCGAACGTGGTGGCAATTTCTTTTATGATGAAATGTGCATCGTAACCAGATAAATTATGAAATATGATCAGAATAACGTATGAATTTTTGTAATTTAAATTACAATCTGAATGAGCTGGACCACGGTAAGACCCTGTCAAATGGCAATGATCGCGCACACGTATACTATTCGGTGCGAACGGTTTTTCACATATATGACAATTCCTCGCGTTACTGTATGTGTCTTGCTGCTCTTTAGTTAATGATTCCATAGGAACATTGGCGGATATTCTGGCTTTCACGCTATGCGCCAGGTTTTCAAGTTCTTTCGCGAACTACACGACGCAATCGTTATCGCGACGAAAGTGATACTCTGACAACGCGTCATCGTATGAGCACTTAACATAATATGCTATACTAAATACCTCGTGATGCTGATACAAGAAATTTGAAGTGTTCTCTGTTCCTGGGTCAATCTTCCGCAGTACGCACTCCAAATCTGAATATACAACAAAGGGTACACGCTCCTTGATGTTGTAATTATTGAATTCTAGCCACTTGTTATCCTCGCTCGGTAGTAGAACGGCGCAGTCGTTTAATTGCTGACAATCCACTTTGTGTGACTGCATTTTTTCTTCTGAGCTAAAGTAATGCAGACAACTATAAAAAACAGAAGACGATTTTTTTTAAAATTAAAACAATTTTTATAAGTGACAAATATTTTTTTTTAACATATTTTATTATTACACTTACCGATCACAGATGTACTTTCCTCTTTTATTATTGTTCAGCTGTGAACTGACCAGTCGTGACAGGTTCTTAATCCACGCAAAGTGGCTGAGACTGTTATCACGTTCATCTTCCAAGTACAGTAGATTGGCATGCTTCTCCTTCTTATCCTTGGTGAGCCTTATCGGGAATACGCCTAGTTTCTTTTCTTTTCTGTCGAATTCGGTACCGTACACATTTACCGACACGTCGTTTAATCGTTCAAATTTTCCAATGTCTTTTATGTTCATTGGAAATGTTATGTCACTAACATTTAAAACAGTCGAGTAATGCGGATATGACGACTCTCGGTCTGCATGTCTTTCAACAGGGTACAGAGCGGCCACTACCGACCACGCGAAACACGCATTGTCTTTCGATTGCACATTAATCACGGCACGTTTATTCTTTATTCCTCGCGGCAATTCGATGCAACATCCCGCGTGCATGGGATTATGTTTATTAATGTTTACCGTTAAATTCAGTATTCGCGTAAGAGCCCAACCACTATCGCGTTCTTGGATCTCGTCGAGCATCGCCAACGTGACATCGATGACACTCTGCTGATACCACTCGCGCAAATTTGACGATCGATAAAGTTCATTGTTCCTCGTAGCGATATTTTTAATATTACGTTCATCATGATTATTAACATATTCACCATTAAATACGGTGTTTACCTTTACACTATCATGTTTCGCGATAGCGTCTTGCACTCGCTCAATCACCAAATCACTGGCGTCCTCCAAAAAATGTCGCGGCTCGATATAATCAATGTTAATAACAGCGCCAGTCACAATGCGATTCTTGAACGCGGTCTCGATCTCGCGCCATACGAGCGATTGCTTATCATCAGCGCCAGTGCTTGCATAATTGCCACCAACGTGCACGAAACGTCTTTCTAACTGCGCTTTTTCACCTTTGAGTCGCGCGATTCTTGACACAAGTGATGGTCTTTTTCCCACGGCGAGTCGAGGACGTTTGGCACTACAATGTTCTTCGAGCTGCGCGAGGTACTCGCCGCATCGTTGCAACCACTCGAAACATTCAGCTAAATTTGCAATCTGCGAGCATTGCTCGAGCAGTTCGCATTCCACTCGCTCACTATTTTCCATTTTTTCAGTTTTTTAGTACGTATCACACGCTTTCTCGGAGCACTTGCATGTATTTTGACTGCGTTTAATGTGAACTTCAATATGATCAACCATTTTTTAGAGAGTAACTCTTACGACTGATTCGGTGTCCACATCGAGACTGACCGTATAATACATTCGCCAAACTTATAACCGAAACATGAGTTTAATCGATCGAAATATTAACGCTTCCCTCTTGCATCATCTAAATATTGTTTCAACGTGCAGCAGCCGGATTATCGGCGCTTATCTTTACTAAGAAAGATACCTTTCACGATTAGACATGCCACTGGGTGGCAACCGCACACGAAAAAGAGCTCACGTAGACAAATCTAAATATTGTTTCAACGTGCAGCAGCCGAATTATCAGCGCTTATCTTTACTAAGAAAGATACCTTGCACGATTAGACATGCCACTGGGCGACAACCGCGCATGAAAGAGAGCTCACGTAAACAAATCTAAATAATATTTCAACGCGTTATTAGCACAGCTGAAAGAACTGTTCACCGCTTTTCTATCTCTCTCTTGCATCCACCATGACCAAAAAATTATTAGAGGATAGCGAGCGTTGGGGGGCGGCGGCGGTGGGGCGGCGGCGGCGGCGGCGGCGGGCCCCGCGGAAATAGCCGCGCACACCCCTTCGCCATCGTATCGCTTATCCCCCTCGTGATGACAGACATTTCCGATTTCAAAGTACAGTCATACACACCTCCTCGCGGTGTGATTTATTATGTTTATGTAAACAGAGTGACAAGTACATGGTCCATGTTTACATTAAATGGTCAGTAGTTGCCTCCACGCGGCACATTTCAAAGGTGTCGGTCAAGAACATGGTCCTCGAATCGTTATCTCTGTTTATATAAACATTGATTACGAAGAACTACCGGTTAGGTTCGTACACGTGTCCCCGATTTAATCCCCCCTCGCCCCGCCTCGGTCGCGTAACATCGTCTCCGGTTAGACCCCCCGTGAGACCCGAAATATTCCCCCCTTCCCCGCACGCGGCACATTTCAAAGGTGTCAAATTTATTTAAACATCGGCCTAGAACATGGTCCTCGAATCGTTATCACTGTTTATATAAACATTGATTACGCAGAACTACTGGTTAGGTTTACACGTGTGACCCCGTTTTAAGCCCCCCCTCCCCTCCCCAACCAGTTTGGTCCACCCGCGGGACCTTATCGCCGGTTAGGTCCCCCCGCGCGACCCGAAATATTCCCCCCCTTCCCCGCACCCCCCTGAGATCCCTGGGTTAGAATCCGCCTATACATTCTACTACTGACTATTGTCCATTTGTACAAACTTTGCATGAATGAATAACTTGTGTATAATATACGGAATTTCATTTGAATTTCGTTTTGTATTTTTAACCCTATTGAAAATTAGTTCAGGTCAGTAATCGGTACAATTTAATTTTTTGATTACGGCAATATCAGAGGTGTAATTAATATTACACAGATCCATTCATTTTCAACAGTGCGTTCTTCTTCACCTTCTTTAGCGCTCCATTTCGGCATCCTGTATATTTTACTTTTTACGTCGTTCAAATTTATTGCCTCGAGTGTAGTACATAAATTGGAACACTGGAAAACTCCTGCCAAATCAGATGTTACTCCAACGTCGTATACGTGAATCTGTTTACGGAATTTTTTGACGATAAACCACGTATTTCCTTCTATTTGTACTGTTTTTTATAATGCAAATTTGTGCATTATTCAGAATACAACAATTGTCTCGAAGAGAAGTAGAAAATGTTATATTCCCAACTTGTAATTTCTGAAATTGTTGACAATGACGGGCAGGCATATAATGTACAAGAGGTCCCTCTGCATGAATTTTAGATCCACCCCCAGAATTTTGATTGTGTTATCGATCGGAGGCAGAACAAAGTCATTTAATTCACATATCCTTTTATAGAATTGTTGAAGAGCCAGGTGTGGTTTTCGTATGTATTTTCGAAATTGTGGCATGTTATTTTCATAACAAAAGGCACTGTATGATTTCAACGGGCCCAATCGCCTAACATCGTCAACTGTATGCAAAAGACCATGCACATTGTAGGAGATATTGTTCTCCGTATAGTTCTTTGCTCATCTTGACGTAGCTCTCCAGTGCTGCTTGGCAATAAATATTTCATCGGAGACATTTTCAAAACTGAGCAGGCGCATCACACAATGTAACATAATAAAATGTTTATAATAATCTGTATGTACAACATTTTGCATTACAGCAGGAGCAGTATACAATAAAATTTGCCTGAATTCAGTGCCTTTAAAATGTTGAAGCATTGAGAATTTATTTGGGCGGCGATTGAATTCCATAGGACAATATACTTGAAGTTGCGTCATTTTTGAATCAAGGATATCTAGTTTTCTTTTATTTAATTTCTGACGTCCATACTTTCCATAGACGTGAGTGTGTAGAACTTTTTTTACGTTTCCAATATATATGAGGTGCAAAGGCTCGAATGGAACTTGCGTCACTAATCCTATCACTTGCTCTAAAGGACTTTGGCCTTTATGGTGGTCTTCATCCACCATACCTCGATACTCTTGATCAGTTCTTAATACATGATTAATCCCCGGAAAAATCATCGTTCCTCGAAAAAATATTTCTTCGCTACGGCGACCTTCCACTTTGCATTTTGAGCATGCGTTTGACGACATGTGCCCATAATGATTTAAAGCAAATGCTCTTGCCGGTGCATCGGTAATAAAGCAACGAATTGTTAATGGCAATCGTCGATCATTAATGAGAACACCACTTTCCTCCTGAATGTTGATAATTTCTTGAACAAACTGCTCAAAAAATTCAAATGTATTTGATGGTTTTCCTGTTCCTTTGAAGACACCCGCTATCACAGGCCTTTTATCGGGACAATTATAAATTCTGTATTGAATGGGCCAAAATTGAGCAGTTTGCAGTAACTATTGTTGTGGATTTGAGCGCTGTCGGTACTGAAATCGATTTCTATCGTTTGTGGCACCATATTTTCAGGAAGACTTTCTAATTTTTTTTTAAGGGTACATTTCAAACCCAAATGAAAGTATTCACCTCCACCAATTTGTTTGATTTGCCTCGTAGCATTAATAGTAGGCGTTTGTAGTAAAGTCCTCGTGTCGTTGGGTAGACATCTTAGGTTGAAAGGAAACTCTCGTAATGTTTTGAGCAAAATATTTCCTTGTTTATGATTTACATTTGCTGTTAAGAAGGCATTTGCCAGTGCCGTATTCTTCAACTCGTCACGGTTTTGTATATTATCAATTTCATCTCCCGAAGAGTTTGACGTATCGTTATCGGCATTTCTTCCTATTTCTTCATCTTCAGCGGAAGTGTCTTCATTATCTACTTCTACTTCTTCACCCCTGACAGAAATGTCTTCGTTGTCATCAGTAGATGTATCATCATTTTGAATATTGTTATTAGAAACAGATGAATCAGGATGCTGTGCCGGAATTTCTACTGGTTCATTCCCTGAAACATCAGACGATGTAGAGTTCGAATCATCCAAATCGTGTATTACGGATTCGCAGTTTCTTAGGTGTGTTTGCAAAGCAAATAATCGCCTTCTTTTGTGCCTTGCACTGAGTTGGAGAAATCGCTTAAATTTCGTAGACATTCTTTCCTAAATGCCGTCTATAGTGAGTAAAGATGACCAAGAAAATAATTGTAAAGATATGTAAAAATTAATTATATTCATAACGAGATAATTAACTACTAATAATACAGGTATCGGATAGTTATAGTTAAAATTTTTTTCAAGCAGGAACAACATCGTACGCGTTGGAAATGCACTTACATTTAAATTTTAATAACTTTTAATGTAGAAGGTATTTTTATTTCTATTTTACTATATAAAGCATTTATTCTTTAAAATGCAAATTCTTTACTTCTTTATTCTTTATTTAGATTCGATGAAACATACTAATCGTGTTAAATATTAAACTAAAAATGTGATGCGAGATAAGAAAAAAACATATAATAGATCAAAAGAATACTTTTTTACAAATCTGGCCCTGTAATTTTTTTTTATCCGTATTACTTTATAAAAGGCACAGATGGACAGTAGTCTTCGTGCCACAGGCGGATCCTCTTCTCATGAGGACCGCCCCCTCAATTCCATTATTATTATTATTACTTTATAAAACATGGGTTTATCAATTTATAAAATTTTGTAGGTTTATTAGTGGCCATATATACAGTGAAAAGTTCATGAACGCTTGACTATTTCTTAATGATGCATAGAGTCATCTCAGATTGAATTCATCCTATAAAAGTAACGGATTAAAAGATTCATCAAAGGAGAGTTTATGCATTTTAGGTGATTTGGGAAGCACACAGGGATCATTGGGTTCACCTTTTTTCTTATTACATTTTACTTGCTGAATCCGAAAATTATAGTTAAAATTGTTTTAGTATCCGAGAAACTTTTTTCTTACATTTTGAACAGAAAAAAGCAACGTTTGATTTTATCATTTTGTTGATCTATTTTTACAAATTTCTCTTTGGTTTTATATAAATCATCTGTTTATTAAAATTAATTATTTAAAAAATAGTGATTTTTATTTGCACTATAAAATAAATAAGATTTCGTAGTGAAGGATATTATAGAACGTTTATGAAATCGATTACTGTATATTTGGATTAATATCTAAAGATCTAAAAATAAATTCCTTTATATTTTTTTTAAGAGATTACAGATCTAAGAAGTCGTAGGTAATTATGTTTTACATATTTATATTTATAGACTTACACTTACGATTTACATTTGTACATTTAGGTAATACAAAAAATATATACAAAGTTTAAGAAAAAATGTAATTGCATATTACAAACTCCATAATTTTTTTAAAAGCAACTCTGTTTTCTTTTCAGTAATAGATTCATCTCATTATATTGTGCATAAAAATATTTCTGCATTATATTGTGCATAAAGGTGCAACTATAAAAAATGAATACTTTATGAGATATTTTATACTTTTTGGTCAAATTTGTTAAAACAAAATATTAAATATCTCGTACACTATTGAGCTTTTGCGATAACTTTACCTTAATACTATGCAGAATAGCTAGAAGAAACAGACTATATAAACAGACTATATAAACCATACAATTCTATTTAAAAAAATGGCCATGACCTTTATTTTATTTTGGCACCTTCATTTAGAAAAAAAAACGTGATTAAAATACATCCCCTTCAAAAACGTTCCACATTTATCAAAATATTTTTTTTGTATTATCAATAATTTCGAAGAAAACTAGAAAACTGACTGGATTATTAAAATGTAAATATGTAAAAATATGTACAAATGTTAATATGTGTCAATCTGTAAATATGTAACTATGAATATGTACATAGCTTAAGTAACTCCGCCATTGCAGGTCTTAAGCCCTGATGAGAAAGGAGCAGAGCTTAAGCAACATCAAACATGTAAAACATATATGTAATTATACATACGACTTCTTACACCTGTAATCTCTACACTGGTTATAAGATATGAAGAACAAGGAATGAAATAAGGACCATATCCTTACTAAGAACCTATATCCTAACTTGTTCCTCTTATTATCTTTATATTCAACACTACAATGTGAGTTCGTAGGCAGTGAACCGTGGATTTTCTGGCACGTTGATTACCTACAAAAAGAAAGGTGCATTCTGTTATTCACTCAGAATATTGAAAATTTATAGTATAAGTAACGTGAACAGTAGATTTCCAGATCTCATTTAATTTCCGAATACAGCCTTATAGTATTCATAAAAATTAATATAGTGGCACATTATAACCTACCATCAACCTCTATAGCAAGCACGTACAATGAGCACGTTCCGTTTTGCGTATGATGCACATAATGCATTATTTATTCTTGTTTAATATTCAGTGAACAATAAGGATAAATAATGCATGAAACTCATCATGCGTGAAATGCTAAAACGCAGCCTTATATGTGTGCAGGTTAATGATATATAGATTATGGAACATAGATTAATAAATGCAGAAATCAGTGTGAATACTATACTAAAAGTATCACTGCGGTCGAATGTTCGGAGAGGGTTCCGATAGCGTACATCCCGATAGCCCACCAACCAATCGTCTTGACTTATCTAACCCAACCTACGGAAAATCTCTAGGCATCTGCCATTGTGAGTGGTTTGTGTGCTATCGGGATGTGCGCTATCGGGACCCGCCGGAATGTTCGTGCCAGATAATATATCATACTTATTACAAAATATACTTACAAATAAACTTCTCGTTTGTTCATCTAAAATATAATCGGCACTTGCAATTGCACACACAGCACACGGCCAAGCAACGCATATACTGAAGCAACGTATGTACACCCAAGGACTTTGATTCTGTCCATGGGGAAATTTTCCAAACTGAGAAGTCGCTATCTTCCTACATATTTACAGTTCATGATTAACGTAACGACCAATAAGCTCTAGTCGTTTCATTAATCATGAATTGCGAGTATGTAGAAAGTGGTGACTTCTCAGTTTGGAAAATTTCCCCATGGACAGAATCAAAGTCCTTGGGTGTACTGTACAGTGGCGCGTCCAACCAACTTTCTTTTACATGGAAAGATGACCGAGCGTGCGCAGTAGCGCTTTGCTGTGACTAATGCATGGAATACACATATACACACAGGGTTGAATAATAAGTCAATACATTTTTTTAAACTAAATTAATTTAAAGTTAATGGTTTATAAAATTAATTGAGTTACGTTAAAAGTTACATGAATAAAAAACTAACTAGTTAAAAGTTACGTTAAGAGTAAATTAATTTTCCCGTAGGGGTCTGGAGTCGTTTCGGGGCCTCCCGAGGCTCTGCAACGACTCCAGATACAGGAAGTGGCGTTCCTGCGGTTCCCGAGCTCGCTAGGGGGTCTGCGGTCTCTCGTAGGCCGTAGATTCAGGGATTTCAGCGACCATGGCGCCCGAGCTGGCATACCGTAATCCGTCACGTGCTGAAATTACGTGCGGGACGGACCGGTGGCCTGGGTCTCACCGCCCGGGCTGCGAGGAGTAAACCTCTATAAAAAATCCAAGGGTGGCGTCCGTGGCGCGGGGTGTCGTTCCGTGTAACAGCGGGGCGGTGCTTCGTGTCTCGGACGCCAACGTATTTAGTTGGTTGGTAGCGTTGCTGCCGTGGCGGGTGTGCCGGTCCGGTGTGGTCCCGGGCGGACGCTTGCGCTCGTCCGGGGCTTCCCCGGGCCGTCTCTCCCGCCTTGGTGAATCCGCCTACCCATGTTGCCTCGGGCCGATGGTCCCCGGACATCGGCCTGAGTAGGCTCCGGGGCGAGGGTGGGGTTCCCTCGTTAAAAAAGACCCCATTATATGATAAATACATGGGTAGGAAGAAAAAGAAGGTACCGCCCAGGGGTGAACGGACACCCCAGGGCCGGCACGGGGGGGCTATTGTCCCGGGTCCCCCCCTGTCGTCATCGAACGACGGGCGGTCGAGCGGGGTTCCCACGGGCCCCGCCGACCACATGGCGACCGTGGACCATGGGAAGGGTGATCTCCAGAGCGCGTTCCCGGCGTCGCGTCTGAAGTACCTCCGGAAACTCTTTCGGAGGGAATTCGGGCGCGACTATGTGCCGAGTCAGGATGAGCTCTGGGATATGCACGTGTTTGACGTCGAGTGGCGGGATGCCAACGACGTGGCGAGGTGGTGCTCCGACGAGGAGTTTTCGGGGGGGTACTCCTCCGACGACGAGACGTGTGTCTCCTCCTCGGTTAGCGGGCGCGGGGTGGAGCCGGCTCAACGAGCCGTGGCCCCCGCCCCGATCGCCGAGGGTGGGACGACTCGCTCCTCGCCGGGCGGCCCGGGGTCGAGCCGGCCGATAAGGCTGAGGCCCCCGTGCCTCCCGATGGGGGACGTCGGCCCTGTCACCCGATAGAAGCCGCGAGGCGGAAATCGGTGGACGGGGCCCGGTTCGCGGGGCGCGTCGGGCGCGCTCCCTGTCTCCGGGCCGGCTGCTCGGTGGACGCCGCGAGGCGGATGCCGATCAGCCTGGCGGAGGCGGGGGGCGACGTCGGTCGCGCTCGCGCTCGCCGATCCGCATCCGCGGGGGTGGCCGGGGGAGCGAGGGTGAGCCTAGCTCACCCGATGAGCCTCTCCCGGGCACCATCGTGGGTGGGGACCGGCCTGAGGAGATGGTGGTTTCGACCTTCAGGGGCGCGACGGAGGCGGTCGCCCCTCCGCCTGAGCCTCCGGAGGAGGTGGTGGTCACACCGGATATTCCGGGCGTGCCCCCCGAATCCGGGACTCAGCGCGGGAGGAAGCGGGCGCGTGGCCGTCCCCGGCTCGATGGGAGCGGACCTTTCAGGTCTCCGTCTCCCCTCTCGGACGGGGCGGACATTGAGGACCGTCTCCACGGAGTGCCCATGGAGGGTTTCCGAGCACGGAGGCTCAGAGCCAACGTGATCCGAGACTCGTCCGAGGATGAAGAAGTGGCGGGGGGGTCAGATTCGCGGCCTAGGCAGCGGATCAAGATACCCCCGACGCTATTTACTCCCGAGCAGCGCCGAGAGCTAGATCGGGAGATCGGCGTCATCTCTCGCAGCACGACGACCGACCTGGCCGGCTTGGCCGACGGTTGGCTGCGAGAGGTGGAAATTGTCCGGACGAAGTGCACCAAGCTAGGGATGCATGGTGCTTTGTCCGGACAAATGAAGAAATGCACCCATCTCGCCCGAGAAGCGGTGATGACCCTGGCCTACAGGGCCATGGGCCGCCTCGGGCGGGATGAGGGGCAGGAAGACGTCGCGGCAGCGGTGCGCGAGGAGGAACTCAGATCCCTCCGCGCCGAGGTCGCGGAACTACGGGGGCAGCTGGGGGTGGCGAGACGAGCACTTGTGCTCGGATCGGGGCCCTCGGCTGCGTCCCGGAGCGACGGGGTGGACACATCCTGCCACCCCCCGCCGGCCCTGGCATCCGTCCCTGTCCCCGACCCCTCTTCTTTCGAGGAGAGGGTGCTTGGGCTGCTGGGGCGGATGTCTGGGTCGATGGGGGAGCTGGAGAAGCGCCTGGCGCGGGTAGAGGATGAGGCGTACTATGCCTCGTCCTCGGCCGGCGCCGGAGCGAAAAGAGTGAGGGGTGGTCGTCGGGGGGACAGGGCTCCGCGGGAGGAGCCCACTTCCCCCGAGCCACCCAGCGGCCCCGCGGACTCGCCCGCTCGAGCTCCGTCTACGGACGGACCGAGTTGGGCGGCCGTGGTGGGCCGCAAGGAGAAGAGGAGGGCTGCTGCGGGGGGGGCGCCGACGAAGAAGTCGGCTCCCGCCCCCGCGCCCTCGAAGATCGGCCGTGGGCGCTCCCTTCCGCGGCCGGGCGTTGCCGGTTCGGGTGCCTCGGCGGGGGTGGTGCGGCATCGCCGCCCCTCCTCCGCCGGGGTCGCGGCCCGGTAAAAGGAAGAAAGGGAAGGGGCCGAAGGGGGGTAAGACTGGGGGGAGGGCGTCCCGTGCGGCGTCCGCTGCCCCGGGTTCGGTGGGGAGGCGGATCCCGCGCTCCTCCGTGGTGGCAATCACGGTGGAGCCGGGGTGTGCCTCCTACACCGACGTGATTAGGAGGTCCAGGGCGGCGATTAACCTGGGGGACATACTCCCTCAGCCCGCTCTGGGCCTCAAATTTAGGGTGTCGCAGGCCGGGGGTGTTCTTTTAGAGATCCCCGGTGCGGATAGTCGGCCGGCGGCGGAGCGCCTTGCGGCCGAGATGAGGCGGGTGGCTGGGGGTCCGGGGATCCGGATAACCTGCCCAATGCGTAGGGTGGGGGTCCGGGTGTCCGGGTTCTTGGACTCCACCGAGCCGGAGGAGGTGGCGGTGGCGTTGGCATGCGCCGGAGCATGCAGCGCCACCGATATAGTAGTTGGCCGAGTTACTCGCGGCCGCCGGGGCATGGGCTCTGTAATCGCGCAGTGCCCGGTCACGGCGGCGGCGAGGCTCGCCAAATTGGGGAAAGTGGCTCTGGGCTGGGCGGTTGCGCGCGTGGAGGCGCTTAAGGCGCCTCCACAGCGATGCTATCGCTGCCTGGCTCAGGGCCACATGCAGCACCGGTGCCCCAGCTACTCTGACCGGTCCCGGTGCTGCTACAACTGCGGCGGGGAGGGCCACACTCGGGCTCAATGTGCCAATGAGCCATTCTGTCCCGAGTGTGCCTCCCGCAACAGGGCAGCCGGCCACCGACCGGGTGGCGCGGGCTGCCCCAAAATACCCCCCATTCCTCGGAGGGCTGGGGGGCATCCTCCCTCTTCCCCGGATCCGGGGAGAGAGGAGGATATAGAAATGGAGCGGCCTCCGTCGTTGCCGGACGCTGACGCTAACCGCGGCGCTCAGGCCGTTGGGGGCGACGGTCCGGCGGCGGCCGAGGCCGCCAAGGGGGGTGCGTCTCCCGCGGGCGGGGTCCCAGTAGATGGGCCCCCGGCTGCGGGGGATGCTCGGCTGCCGGGGTCCACCTCGGACTCTTCGGAGTCCGGGGAGGAGCCCCCGCCGCCCAAATCGCGCGCGGTCGAGGAGGCCGGCGCGCTCGACGGAGCTAGCGTGTCGAGTCACGCTTCCGGGGATAACCTCCCCGTGGCCCGGGTGGTTCTGTCCCCCCTCCCCCCCCAACTCCCGCAGAGGGAGCGGAGGGGGAGTAAGGCCACGAGGGAGGCGAGGCCCAAGGGAGGCGCGCCCAGTGCGCCCTCCCCGGGGCCGCCCGTCCTCGGCAAGGGGAAGCGGCGATAGTGCCGCTCCTCGGGTGCCCGTCCCTAGCTGCCCCTAGCGCTCGGGGGATGCGACGGGACGGGGCCCAGGCCGATGGGGCCCGACACTAGGCGGGAGTCTCCCCTGGTGTCCGGCCCGGCCACGCGAGCGCCGTGGACGGGAGGTGGTGGGGCGGGCGGCGGCGACCGCTCGTCCCTGGGCGTGGGGCTCGCACCGGCGAGATGTCGGGAGCGGCCCCATGGCCCTAAATGGGCGCGGGGGTGCGTGATGCCTCGCTCTGCATCCCCGGGGTCGGGCTAGGCCCTACTGGCTGACGTATCTCGGCTGGGCCAGCAAAGCCCGACTCCCAACCCGACGAACTGGCGCGTCGGGGAGCTTCATGCTCCGATCCCCAGTGGAGGGACGTTGGCGTATGTCTCTACAAACCCGGTCCCTCCACGCAACGGGGCGAGATGGGCTCGGTGGGTTTTTAGTGGGTAGGCGGGCCGGGCCTCGCCAACTTTCTGCCGCGCAAGCGGTCTGTGCCGGCGAGGGGTACCGCGTCCCGAGTCCCACACTCCCGTGGTTTAGCCAACCCGGGGTACATGAGTATTTTCCCCCCGTTAAAAAAAAAAAAAAAAAAAAAAAAAAGAGTAAATTAATTTGAATTAGATTAGAAATTAATTTTGAAAAACTAATTCATAATATTAAAATACAAAAAATCGTAATTTTTTAATTAGTTTAATTTAACTCAAAACTATTATAATATAAATTAACAAACTTAATATTTTATTTCTAAATTAAGTTTGTAAATATAACAAAGAAATCTTATTTTTTATTTGGGAACGTATTTTTCTCATCTTACAATTTTTTCTTATACATAGATAAACTTTAACCTAGGAAAAGTTTCTAGGAAATTTCAGACATCTGTAATTTGTAAAGTGATATTTGTAGTATGTAGTAATAAGCATATAATAAAAATAAAAACTTACATTTTACGCACGCCGATTCTATGGTGAAGAGGTTATTCTGTTAGCCAATGATAGGTACATACTCGTCTCTCGAACGGCTTACGGAGACTATACTTCGAAGGATAGAGAAGGGATGCTTATGGTTAATCGAGTTAGTTAAAAATCCATAGACATAGGATCTGTAGACTGGGCATCGATCATGTAACTTTTTCCCTGGGGCGGAAAGGTGAAAAGTGAAAAATTTCGCCATTGTAATTAATGACGAAATTTTTCACTTTTCATCTTTCCGTCCTAGGGAAAAAGTTTCATGATCGTTTCCCCTGAGCGATTAACGGGTTTTTAAAGAGTGGAAGTAAGCTTGAGTAGAAAAAGACGGATTGTGTCTGTACCATGCGTTCTCTCTGCCTTCGCGCATGCGTACATTGCTGTGAGAGAATTGAAAGAGAACATTAAGCATTTTCATATTGAAATAGTACTTGATTTACTATTTTAATATTATATTCACTTTCAATTCTCTCTCACAGCAATGTACATACACCCAAGGACTTTGATTCTGTCCATGGGGAAATTTTCTAAACTAAACACTAAATGAAACATGTATAAGAACGTTAAACGAAATATGAACAACCTATACAAAACATGAAAAAAAAACGTTGGAGAAACGTCTGACGTACATGACGTACGTGAAACACTAAATGAAACATGTATAAGAACATTAAACGAAATATGAACAACCTATACAAAACATGAAAAAAACGTTGGAAAAACGTTTAACGTACATGACGTACGTTAGACGTTTTTTTCATATTTTGTATAGGTTGTTCATATTTCGTTTAACGTTCTTATACATGTTTCATTTAGTGTTTCATGTACGTCATGTACGTCAGACGTTTCTCCAACGTTTTTTTCATGTTTCATATAGGTTGTTCATATTTCGTTCTTATACAACATATTTCGTTCTTATTGCCGGAACGCAAAAACGTGTCGTGACATGTTCAAGCGATAACGATGATGATGATGCAATTATTGAAAAAAGAGGGAAGCCTTCCTTCTCCATCTATACGTTTCCAATACAACATTAATAACTGCAAACATCACCATTTAACGATCAGTATTGCATCAGTCGCTCGTTTGAACAGTTTTTGGTATCGCTTTTGAACTACGTACAATGGCAAGCGAAGTATCCAGACGTTTTCCTTATCGAGAAAATTTGAGGAAGAAAGAAAATAAAGTCTACGTTAAATGGCTAGGATTCGATGGATCGCATAATTCGTGGATAAATAAAAGAGACGTTATTTGATTTATATACATATATATATATTTTGTAATACACGCATATATTTGTAATAAACATTGTAATGCAAAATCGACTTCAATTAGTAATAAGGATAAACATCGCATTAATTGTCTTATGGTAATACACAATGTTATAAATAAAGTATTAAAAGTATAAAAATATATTAACCTAATTACAATATATGTATTACGATGGTATACGCCAATGTCCCCAAGGCAATGTTTCAGTAGAATCAGGCAAGATGTAACGCGTTGTCATCGAACGGGCTGAGAACAATCTTTTTCTCTTTGATTGTGTGTACATCGTGGAGCTTCGAACGTATACATGCTTGCTGACGAGTCATTTCTATCCCGTCGTACAAGCAACGCGTATAATCTTCAAACGTTATAATTCGTTCTACAACGCTATTCTTTACACCTTTCGCCTTTTTTGTATCTTTTTTCCCTTCTACTTTCACCGCATACATTTTTGCTCTTAGCCCTACAAATTCGGTCATAATCTTGCCGCAATTCTCGTCTTTCATTAGCCCTGGAACCTTCTTATTCGCGAGAGGCATATTATATACGTTGTCCGCGGGATAATCGCTCGTGTCGTATCTCGCGATATCACGTTTCATATCCATGTACACATTGTCACACTCAATGACATAGATGAGGCTGTCTGTGTCTGTATAGAGTATCTTACATTTATCTTTATACAATGGCAGCATATAATCGTAGTGAAATTCGTAAAGGCAGATTTTTGAAATGTCGAGAATACACATACCGACATATATTGGTTTGTTAAATTTTACTGAGAGTTTACGCATCTCTATGACAACCAGATTTTCTGCGAAAACGTTGCGACTATGAAAATTTGGAGCAGAGATCATGGCCACTGCCTCGTAACGGCCTTCCCATTATGTTACTAATTTTATATTAACGTGATTACGTACATTTTCCATGGTTTTATCGAAAACTGCATTATTCATTAATTTGTATAAATTTTTCTCGAAATCATTTTTCGCGTTCGTTCGAAACTCTGTATTTAATTCTATATAATCGCGGAGCTAGGTGGATTGAGCGAATTGAAGTACGCGATGTATCTTTACGATTCGAAGCCCGTGACTGTTGAAGATTGCGGTAGTGGATTACGTAACGCTTTTTATCATGCACTGTCGCTAGTAATTTCTTCTGCCTTGATCCTGGAGGCTTATCGCTCGAAGGACAAAACGGTAAGTCACTGTGTCGATCGTGCAGCTGATTCTCATATGCAAGGTCGACTTCCAGTATATATCCGGTGTCCGAGTCAAATGCGATCGCGTTTACATCGAAATTGTCAACGTTTTCGACCCATTTAAATTCACCGTATGGCAACGGTTGACATTGCCCACCCATACAGATTATTCACATCATTATACATTAAATAAATCGATGGTTTTGACGGATCGTACGATTTCATGTACTTATTATTAGCCTTCGCATATCTGCCCGAACACTGGTTTAAACCGCCACGAATCCCACGTTCCACGTAAAGTAGCATTTCTATGTCCGTAAGCAACTCGAATTTTATACCCGTTTTCTTCAACATTGTATCCCACGTGTAGCTTGGCAATGTGTAGTAATGCGCAGGGTCCAAACCGTAACTCTGCATGCTTTTGTCGCGAAAGTTTTCGAATATGTCGGCTAATAATAAGACATCCGTTTTCAAATATAAATCGCTGTATTCGCCCAGCGTTTCAATTGCGAACCGTTGCCATACGTTCTCGGCATGAGCGTAATCATGCTCTGATACCGTCTGTCCGCTGAGTGAACTGTAGAAAGATTCGCGCGATGGTAAACGCGTTTCTAAAAGCTTGTCGGCATTATCAACGTACTCGTACGGAAAAACGCCTTTGCGCGTGAGGAGTTCGAAATCCTCGTTTGACAACGTGGAAAATTCGGAACGAGTAATGTTTAATTGTTCAATACCTAGAAACGACGCCAATTTTTCGAGACTCGCACTTAGGAATTTATATGAGTCGATGAATCGAAATCGTATACAATTTCGTACTTCGCCCAATTTTGTTCCGGTAGCTGCGACATGTTTAGTGAACAAAATATATTTTTCTTTATTAATCGGTAGTAGGTCGATCTTGCCTTCGAACGCGGTAGAAATTTCTTTTATTATAAAATGCGCGTCGTAACCGCTCAAATTGTGAAAAACGACTGGAATAACATACGTATTCTTATAATTTAAATTACATTTATTATAGGCAGGACCGCGATACTTGCCGGTCAAATGACAATGATCACGCACCCGCCGATTATCAAGCCACTCGTTACGGGTAAGACCCGTATTTGATATAAACGGTTTTTCGCATATATGACAATTTGTTGCGTTTAAAAATGCCTCTTTCTGCTGTATAGTTAATTGTTCCATTGGAACATTGGCGGATATTCGGGCTTTCATGTCGTGCGCAAGAATTTCTAATTCTTTCGCGAACCACGCGACGCAGTCCTTATCGCGGCGAAAACGATACATCGATAACGCGTCGTCGAACGAGCATTTAACGTAGTAAGCTATGCTGTATACCTCGTGGTGTTGATACGCGAAACTCGACGTGTTCTCTGTTTCGTTCTTCTCCATCTTCTTCAATACGCACTCCAAATCAGCGTAAATTACAAATGGTACGCGCTCCTTGTTGTTGTATGAGTCGAATTCTAGCCATTTCTGGTCCTCTCTCGGTAGTATGATGGCGCAGTCATTTACTTTCTTGCACTCCGTTTCGTGCAATTGCAATTTTTCTTCAGAGTGGAAGTAATGCAGGCAACTGTAATAAAAGAAATATATTTGTACAAAACAATAATTTTAAGTGGTGTAAACTTTTTTTATATTATTACACTTACCGATCGCAGATAAATTTCCGTATTTGTTTAGCTGTGAGCTGACCAGTCGCGACAGGTTCTTAATCCACGCAAAGTGACCGTGGCCGACATCGTGTTTATCTTCTACATAGAAGAGATTGATGTGTTTTTCCTTTTTATCTTCGGTCAGGCGTACCGGTACAACGTATTCTATCTTTTCTTTTCTGTCCAATTCGGTAGTGTACACATTCACCGACACGCCGTTTAAACGTTCAAATTTGCCAATGTCTTTCACTTTCATTGGAAATTGTATATCTTCAAATTTTAAAACACTTGAATAATGCGGGTAAGATGACACTCGGTTTGCATTTCTTTCAGCGGGGTACAGGGCAGCCACCACCGACCACGCGAAACAAGCATTGTCTTGTGATTGCACATTAATTATTGCACGCTTGTCACTTACCGACAGCGGCAATTCAAAGTAACACCCCGCATGCATGGGATTAAGCTTGTTTATATTCACCATTAAGTTTTGGATTTGGTGTAACGCCCAGCCGCTATCGCGTTCTTGAAACTCGTCGAGCATCGCTAATATCACTTCAATTACACGCTGCTCGTACCATTCGCGCAAATTTGACGCTTTGTATAGTTCATAGTTCTTCGTCGCGAGACTTTTATTATCGCGGTCATCACGAATGTTTACAAATTTACCGTTGAATACGGTATTCACCTTCACATTTCCATGTTTCGCGATAGCGTCTCGCACTTGCTCGATCACCAAATCATTAGCGTCTTCCAGGAAATGCCGCGGTTCAATATAATCGGCGTTTATGACAGCATCCGTAAGAATACGTGACTCAAACGCGGCCTCGATCTCGCGCCAGGTGAGCGATCTTTTATCACTGGTGCTAGCGTGCGCACCACCTCCAACGTGCACGAAACGTCTTTCTAATTGCGCTTTTGCACCCGCGAGTCGCACGATTCTTGCCACTATGGATTGTCTATGTCCAACGGTGAGTCAAGGACGTTTGGCACTGCTACAACATTCTTCGAGATGCGCGAGGCACTCTTCGCATCGTTCTACCCATGCACGACACTCCTCTTGAGTAGCGATCTGCGAGCATCGCTCGAGCAGTTCGCGTTCAATGTTCTCCATTTTCACAGTTATTAGTACGTTGTCTCGGAGCACTCGCAAATTTTTTATTTACATGAATTACAGTATGTGCAGAACGCGATATTGTTTTTGATGTGAACTTCCAAAAAGCAAGTTGTTATTTCCGGCCACTGATCAACTCAGCGAAATTTCTTTGACCGCCGATGATAGATTCAATACGCTTCAAAGACATCTACTGATGTCCGAGCGCTAATTACATATCTATTATACGTTCTTTTGTCTGACGAAAAAATTGCATCATCTAGCGGGGGCATGAAAGATGTATCCCCACCACTCGAAGATCCTATAGAATATTCTAGATCATTCGTATACGTTTGCATCAGTGTGTGACACTCTACATTAGAAATCTCGATCGAGCAGAGGGAGACTTGCGCGCGATGCATACTTGCAGCGGCGCGTGCGAACCTGTCCATACGTGTTCAAGGCTAATGATACATCGTACGATTCGTCTTCGATGTAATTCGATACCTTTGTGATTAGCCGCCGTCAAAATACATGGCAAGGCCATGCCTGAGAGCTGCATCGACAAATATAATTTTAATAAAGAATATTTTATATCTCTCGAACGGTAGGCTAGAAAATTACGAGACTTGAAAAGTTATACGTAGTGGAATACTGCCTTCCAATTGGATCCAGGAAGAATAAAATATTAGGTAGAAAACATTTATAATATAATAATATAATAGTAAGCACATGTGTATATTACAATAGAACGGTGAGCATTCAGTCAAGGCGTACGCTTCGTCTTCGATGTAATTCGATACCTTTGTGATGAGCCGCCGTCAAAATACACGGCAAGGCCATGCTTGAGAGCTGCATCAGCAAATATAATTCTAATAAAGAATATTCTATATCTCTCGAACGTTTTTTATTTTCTTTGTCCGCCGATTTCGCACGCTAGCGCGGACGGCGGCAGCGGACGCGGGCGGCGGCGGCGGGCCCCGCAAAAATTCCGTGCGGGCGGCGGCGGGCCCGCGGAAATCGCCGCGGAGAACCGCAGCGGAAAACGCCGCGGAAAACGCCGCGGAAAACCGCCGCGGAAATCGCCGCGGTATTATTATAAGAAAACATACAACATTAATACACGCTGGTTCTACTTGCGGGCTTCTCTCCCCAATATCATCCTCGGCGGTACATACCGCTCTGCCGCGCGAGTAACCCCCACCTGTCAATCCCACCTCTAGATCAGTGGATGACACCCACTGCATCTTGAGGATCACCACCCACTCCCTGTATCACTCCCCACTCCCGGGTAGGACCGCGGGCTGACTCTCACGCGCGGGTCAGTTCAGCGGGCTGACCCCCACCTCCCAAGTTAGGTCTCGCGGATCACCACCCACTCCGCGGTATGTACCGCAGGTACCCCCGCGCCTACATTCCCCCCTTGCCCCTCACCCCCCCACATTGCTCCCGAGTTAGAATCGGTATAGACTTACTACTCTTATTGATGTACATTGTGCAAACCTGAAAAAAAATTTATAATTGATAAATTATTATAATAAATAGTTAATAATTTAAAACTAAATGCAAAATAAATATGAATTTTAATAAACCATGCATGTCTTAGATAAAAAGTCAAATAATAAATAATTAAAATTAGTAGTTCGTAAAGAATGTGGAAGGAAGTTTGTAAATTGTTTTTATAAATTGTAAGAAAATGTTTAACAGGAATTTGAGCCGTTTCACTAAATAATTTAACAAAGGGAAGCTTATTACAGTTCTTAAAACAAGATAAAAATTACAAAATTGAATAAATTTACTAAAATATTTGTAACTTTACTAGTCAATACCTAGTGATTTTACTTTTTTTTTTGTAATGTTTGCTTCGATTCAAGAACTGTAATAAGTTTTCAGGAATTATTTACTAGTGTAAGTGTTGTTACTATATTTATTTGAAAATAGACAGGTATTTATTGCATAGTATTGCAATTATTACTCATACAACACAATTTCTAGAGATATATTAATTTTGATTTTGTATTGTTTAAATATACATTTAAAGGATTGTAACAAACCGCTTCCGCGCGACCCCCCCGACGGACCGGTCACCGTCCGCAAAACGCCGGCCGAACATCCGCCGAGCGTCACACAAGGCGCTACGCGCCGATAAACGACTTTAAACGCGCCAATACGAGCAGCGAGGCATCCGCGCGTCGCGGCTACCGCGCCGCGCACGCGCACCGGCCCCAAACCGGCACGCGCTAGCGACGTGCTCACGCGCCTCCGTCCGCCCACCACGCAACCGATCTCGAGCGGCGGGGACGCTGGCTCCGACACGAACCGAACCGCCACCGAACGTTCCCGACGTCTCGAGATGCGGGTATAAAAGCGCCGGAGCAGCAAGATGCTGCGCTTCTTCTCCGCCGACTGCTCGGACCGCTACTCCGCCGACTAGTCTCCGAAGAAGTCTCCCGAGGTAGTCCTGGGGTCAAGAGTCTTGGCCTCTGTCGAGCGTTCTCGACGGCTACCGCTTTCGCACCCGTCTCTCCTCGCCGAAGCTGGGCTCAAGTGTCTTGGGCTCAGGCAAGCGTACTTGCCCGACCGGCTTTCCTCGACACCGATCCGATCCTACCGCGGCGGCTACAGAAGAACGGGGTAAAGCGTCTTTGCCTCCGTCGAGCGTACTCGACGTAGCCGTCGCATCCTGCTTGCGAGTAAGATCACAACACAACCGCCGCGGATTTAAAGAGCCGCTCAGCCGAGCGACGCCCCGCGCCCCGCTACCGTGCTGGCGACCGCGAAAAGCCGAGCACGCGACCTCGCAAGGCCGAAAAACACGGGGCCGCCCGCGCGCCGAAAACAAACGCCGACCGCGCAAACCACGCACCTGCCGTGGGAAGAAGCGGCAACCGCGCCGACGACGTTCCCCGCGCCGAACCCTCTGTACATATTAGCTGTAAGACATTTGTATTCGTCACTCAATAAAACCTGTACCTATTTTTCACGTTCAAACACACGAGTCTAATTCTCTCTTAACCCGGATCGTGCCCTGGAATTCCCGACGAGCTACGTCCGTGCGCGATCTCTATCCAAGAGAAACGGGTTGTTACATGGCGCCCGAACAGGGACCGTTGCCGTCCGGAGAGAATTAGACCCGCGTTGGCCATGCCGAGAAGCTGGATCTACCGAATAGACCGTACCGCGCTAGAGTCGCACCTCGAAACTCTCAGGCTGGACACAACCGGGAACGTGGACGATCTCCGCCGCCGCTTACGGGAATACGCGACCGCGCATCCCGAATATCAGCCCGCGAACATGCCGCCCCCGGAGGACCAGACCGAGATCCGCATCGAGATACCGGACCCACCACTCGCTGGCGGGGGGCACGCGTCCGACGCCAAGCAAATGAACCAGATACGGAAGTGGGGATGCCACTTCGAAGGGAAAGACCCCATCGCGTTCCTTGAGCGGGTCGACGAACTACAGCGAGAGTACGGGTTCTCCGACGCACAGTTATTGCGCGGTCTCCCCGAACTGCTGCGCGGGGAAGCGCTCCTGTGGTACCGCAACAATCGCGACTCCTGGGACGACTGGCAGGCGTTCACCGGCGAATTCCGGGAATATTACTTACCACGGCGATACGTCGCCAAATTAAAACGGGACATTCAGGCGCGAAAACAAGGTACCGACGAGCTATACCGCAAGTACGCGACGGAGCTCCTCACCATGATGAGACGCGCAGGCGGGTACGAAAAGGAGGAGCAGCTCGACCTGCTGTACGAAAACCTCCAACCGCGGTACAAGTTGTACGTCCGCCGCGACGGCCTCCGCCGAACAACCGACCTGCTCCATCAGGCGGAGGAATTCGAGGAAATCAGCGCGCAATGCCGCGATCGCGGCGTCGCCCCCAAGCCAACCGCCACCAACACCGCCGCGACCACGTACGACAAGAACGAATGCTGCTGGCGCTGCAAGCAGCGCGGGCACACTCGGTTCGACTGCCGTCGCATCGCGAAAAAATTCTGTTCCCAGTGCGGGAAAGACGGCGTCTACACACGCGACTACCACCCGCCGCCGGGAAACGCCACCAGGGCCGGGGAGGCCCCTGCCGCACCCCGGTCCTCCGAGTAATATTTAAACCGCGACCGCACATCTACCTCAGAATCGACCAGCACGAGCTCGAGGTCCTCCTGGACTCGGGCTCGGAAGCCTCCTTCGTGAGCCCGGCTACCGCGAACCGTCTACGACGCCGAGGGCGAGAGATACGACCCGTCACCGGCCAGGTCTACGTGGCGGACGGGTCGAGCGTACCGATTGGGGGATGCATCGTGCTACCGATCGTCATCAACAACCGAGCAATTTCGCACGAGTTCCAAATATTACCCGGACTCGACACCGACGTACTTTTCGGCGTCGATATCATGGCTCGGGCCCAAATCGCCATCCCGCCGCCACCGAAACACGCCGCGAGGGCACGCACTCCTCCGCACGCAACCCTCCCGATACGACCCGCGGCCGAAGGGGAGGGAGAACAGGAACGCCTGCAAGCCTTCCTCGCCGAAGAACTCCCCCGATTCGAAGCCGTACACGGACCGACCGACCGGCTGCAACACACGATACGCGTCAGAAATCATCCGCCGATTAAGCAACGGTACCGTCCTCGGAATCCGGCGATGCAGGCCATCATCGACCGCGAGGTCGACGAAATGCTCCGTAACGGAATCATCGAGCCGTCGCAAAGCGCGTGGAGCTCACCTATCGTGATCGTGAGAAAAAAGGACGGCAAACCACGCTTTTGCATCGATTTCCGCAGGGTAAACGATGTGACCGAACGCGACGCGTATCCGCTGCCACAGATCGCCGCGACGCTGGATAAACTTCGCGGCGCGCAGTTCCTGACCACGCTCGACCTGGAGAGCGGCTACTGGCAGGTGCCGCTAGCACCGGAAAGCCGACCGATTACCGCGTTCACGGTGCCCGGACGCGGACTAATGCAGTTCCGCGTAATGCCCTTCGGACTGCATTCCGCGCCCGCCACGTTCCAACGGTTACTAGACGGCATACTAGGCCCGGAGTTAGAGCCTAGCGTGTTCGTCTACCTAGACGACATTATCGTCGTTAGCCGAACCTTCGACGAGCACCTCGACACCCTGCGAGAAGTCTTTTCGCGACTAAGATCCGCCCAACTCCGGCTTAACCCCGCGAAATGCCGGTTCTGTACGACAACAATCAAGTATCTCGGACACGTCGTGGACCGCGAGGGCATACGAACCGACCCGGAAAAGACCAACACGATCGTAGAGTGGCCGGTGCCGCACACCGTGCGGCAAGTACGCCAATTCCTCGGCATCGCCTCGTGGTACCGCCGATTCATACGCGACTTCGCGACCCTCGCCGCCCCGCTAACCGCACTCACTCGCAAAAACGCCGCCTGGAGGTGGGGAACCTCGGAGCAGGAGGCGTTTGACGCCCTGAAGAGAACGCTCACGACCGCGCCGGTATTGGCCTGCCCGGATTTCGAGAGACAATTCGTCTTACAAACGGACGCGAGTACGACCGGCCTGGGGGCCGTACTCACACAATACTTCCCCGAGGGCGAGCGCGTGATCGCATATGCCAGTCGTACCCTGAATCCCGCCGAACGAAACTACAGCGCGACGGAGCTGGAGTGTCTCGCAATACTGTGGGGAATACGCCGAATGAGGGATGCGTGCTCTCCGCCGCGCCACCGCACAAAACGTGACCGCCGCCCTCACGGAAGCTATCGTGCTCCGCCACGGATGCCCCGACGAAATCCTCTCCGACAACGGGACCCAGCTGCGTTCGGCCTCACTGACCCAGCTTCTGCAGAAACTGCAGATCCGCCACCGATTAACGCCGGCGTACGCCCCGCACTGTAATCCGGTCGAACGCACGAATCGGTCCGTAAAAACAATGATCAGCCTGTACGTAAAAAAGGACCACCGCAAGTGGGACGCATACCTCGCTGAACTACAGTTCGCTTACAATACCGCAGTACACGAAGCAACGGGGCATACGCCGGCGTTCCTAAACCACGGCCGCGAACTACGACGTCCGGGAGAACGCGCGGCATCGAACGACGCAGAAGCGCCGCACGCGCTGCAACGACGCCTACGCGAGGCGTACGAAGTCGTACGCATAAAACTTGCCCGAGCGTTTCAAAGGCAAGAACGATACTATAATCTGCGCCGCCGGAATTGGCGACCGCGGCTAGGCGAATGGGTATGGAAGCGCGACCGCCCGTTGTCGCGGCGCGCGGATGCCTTCAACGCAAAACTCGCGCCAAAATACATTGGACCGCTAGAAATCCGGAAAATCATCTCACCCGTTATAGTCGACCTCCGGAGCAAAAGGGGGAAGTGGTACCGACACACGCACATCCAAGATCTGAAGCCAGCCCCCACTCCACGAGCCGACGGTGACACCGACACCGAGGATGAAAACAATGCGGCCGAAGATGACAACACCGATCTGGGGGAAGGACGTCCGCCCGAATTTGAACATAACGGCCCAGGCATCGCAGAGCTCACTTTGACGCGAGCCATGGCAAGCGACGCAGCATCCGACGATATCCTGAGCCTCATCCGGGACTTCCTGGGCGAACCCGTGGCCGAATACGACCCGAAGCGACCCGGCATGGACGAAGCCGGACCAAGCCAGTCACGGCCAGCCTCCGGAACTGGACCCAGCCAGTCCACCGAGCCGAGAGAACAGCCGCGGAAACCAGCCGCTATAGCCGGTGTCAGACGGGGCCAGCTACGACAGCCATCCGACCGCCAGACGCAGACCAAGATCTCCTGGCTCACGACGACACCACCGCCGCCAATACCGCGGCCGATAGCGACACGACCGGAAAAACCACAGCTGTCCCTCAACCCGATCCGATTGATGGGGCCGCTGCCGCCACCACCTGTGCCAGTGGAAGTCGCACCGGGCATCACGGTAGAGGTACCGTACTTCGCCATCCACTCCGGCCGCGAGTACAAGGCCAGACTCGGAGCTCGACGGTGGCACTTGCGCTTCGACCGTGCCGGACGACTCCGATCATGTCGAGAGAAGTCCTACGACACTCCCCGCACACCGGGAAAATGAATAGTATGCCTCTAATTTCAGGCATTCTTAGGAAGGGGGTGGTGTAACAAACCGCTTCCGCGCGACCCCCCCGACGGACCGGTCACCGTCCGCAAAACGCCGGCCGAACATCCGCCGAGCGTCACACAAGGCGCTACGCGCCGATAAACGACTTTAAACGCGCCAATACGAGCAGCGAGGCATCCGCGCGTCGCGGCTACCGCGCCGCGCACGCGCACCGGCCCCAAACCGGCACGCGCTAGCGACGTGCTCACGCGCCTCCGTCCGCCCACCACGCAACCGATCTCGAGCGGCGGGGACGCTGGCTCCGACACGAACCGAACCGCCACCGAACGTTCCCGACGTCTCGAGATGCGGGTATAAAAGCGCCGGAGCAGCAAGATGCTGCGCTTCTTCTCCGCCGACTGCTCGGACCGCTACTCCGCCGACTAGTCTCCGAAGAAGTCTCCCGAGGTAGTCCTGGGGTCAAGAGTCTTGGCCTCTGTCGAGCGTTCTCGACGGCTACCGCTTTCGCACCCGTCTCTCCTCGCCGAAGCTGGGCTCAAGTGTCTTGGGCTCAGGCAAGCGTACTTGCCCGACCGGCTTTCCTCGACACCGATCCGATCCTACCGCGGCGGCTACAGAAGAACGGGGTAAAGCGTCTTTGCCTCCGTCGAGCGTACTCGACGTAGCCGTCGCATCCTGCTTGCGAGTAAGATCACAACACAACCGCCGCGGATTTAAAGAGCCGCTCAGCCGAGCGACGCCCCGCGCCCCGCTACCGTGCTGGCGACCGCGAAAAGCCGAGCACGCGACCTCGCAAGGCCGAAAAACACGGGGCCGCCCGCGCGCCGAAAACAAACGCCGACCGCGCAAACCACGCACCTGCCGTGGGAAGAAGCGGCAACCGCGCCGACGACGTTCCCCGCGCCGAACCCTTTGTACATATTAGCTGTAAGACATTTGTATTCGTCACTCAATAAAACCTGTACCTATTTTTCACGTTCAAACACACGAGTCTAATTCTCTCTTAACCCTGGATCGTGCCCTGGAATTCCCGACGAGCTACGTCCGTGCGCGATCTCTATCCAAGAGAAACGGGTTGTTACAGGATTTAAAATAAACAAATTGTCAAATTATTAAAATTTTAATAAAATGATTTTGTTTGTGTGAACAAGTATATAAAATTAGAAATAAATTCAGAACATAACATAAAAAAACATAAAATTATTTAAAAAGACGTATTCTTTATCATACATAAAGTATCACATGACAAAAAGATTTACACAGCAATAAAATATTTGTACAGCATCAACTTATTGCACTGCTTGAACGTATAAAAAATATATATGTGTAAATGTCATAAACAAAATAAAATATTTATAAACGTTCAGTCATAAGTATATAATATATAGGAACCACACAACTTATAAAATAAATGTAATACTTAACAAAAAAATATTGCATAATACAAATAGAATATAAAGCTTAAATTATTACTTATGGCACAAAATAATAGTTTTTCTATTACTCTTTTTATTAGTTTTAAAATCTCTATTAATAAATTTTAAAATATAATGTATTCTTACTTTAATAGAAAGTTTTAACAGATAATTATTTGGAAAATCACAACAAGGATATGAGAATTGAACAGTAGACAAAATTTGCATAAACTTTTGCATAACATTTGTTTGATTTATAATATTAATATTTTCAAAAAATTTCACATGCAATTCTGTGATATAATTAACAAATGTAGCACTTAGTACGTATAAACTGCCATATACGAGTATATTAACATTTGTGTCATATGCTTTAAAATGAGAATATAAATAAGTTTCATCTAAATTGCAGTTTTCTTTGGCTAGTAATGCACATGTATCACAAAAATGTTTAATAAAAACGCGGCGCAAGAGATATCCACAAATGTAGACAAAAACATTTTTATCGGTTACTGGCAAATAACGATAATCATAATTATCTATTTCTAAATTTAAAGATATTGTTTCTGAAGATGTTTGGAATATCACATTTTGTGTTTCTCGAATGTCTTGACATCGAATTAATAGTGATTCTTCATCAACTACGCAATTTCCACTTTCTATTTTAATGTAATCAATACAAAATAGTTTTTTAAAGCTATAATAAAATTGTATTGGTGTTGGATTAAATGCATTTCCACTTTTGTTCAGTGAACTCGGTTTCGGTGATTTAAGATTTGACGAACGAGCACTGGAAGCTCTCTCTTTCCTCGCAGAGAAAGAACGCGGGAGCTGTGAATTTTGAATTCGCGCGATACTGCTAGCGAGCGTTGAGAGCGCGAAAGACAGCAATACCGCGAACGACGAGGAAAGAGAGAGCGCGAGAGAGCGACGACGACATACGCGAACAGGAGATAACCGAGAGGTGTGGCGCTCGAGTGCAGGAACGGACGACAGGAGGTGATCAAGGATGCACTAAATGTACAGTTTTGTCGGTTCTCACAAAGTGTTTATTATCACTTGTCACAAAGTGTCTACTGTCACTGATAACTCGGATCGAGAGCACTACAATGTTCGGTATCGATATAGAGAAGTCTGGTTCCGTTCGCGCGGTCACTTTTGCAAAAGGGAATTTGAATCGATCGCGTTTCTCTCGCTTCTGAGGCGTCGGGCTCTCGAACGATAGCACGAACCCCGGAAAAACGGTGCTCCGCGAAGGAGAGTCGGGAGGAGCGAATTGTTCCCGAAATGAAGATTATTGGCCAAGCGGCCCTCCTGATGGGAGTTACCGATTAGAACGAACGAGCGCGTACCGTTCAATTCGGTGTTTTGAAAATATCGATGTTCGTTGACTCTCCTTCGCGCGCATCTTGGCGAGAAACTTGTTTGCTTCGGAGATGAGCAAATTAACGGGCAGAGATGCTCGTGAAAAGAATAACAGAATCCTCGGATTTGACCGTGACGGGAGACAAATAGAGATGAAAAACAACTTCAAAGATATTTACAAGTATCAGTGACAAGATTGCCTTAATAATTATTGCGAGGAACAGAATTATAATTTTCATTCAAACAGTTATCAGTTTTGAAAATTTATGCGATATGCTAAATTACAATATATATAATAAAATTTGCGATTAAATACATTTGGTTCTGAACAACTTTGTTTACGTACGGCACCGAAAAAGTTTTCTAAATGATCTTGATTTAGTCGTCTGTTTAATAAGTACTTAAAAGAAGGTAATAATTGTTTTAAATGATTCCATAATTGTAAGATAGAATTAATTATAATAATCCAACATTTTATTGATTTAATAGAATTTGTTACATCCTTTCCATCTTTTGTAATTACTTCTACGTGTTGTAAAAACTTTATTGTTTCATTAAGAAAAATAATTTGCTCATTTGTATTTATGAATGTTAGTTTATTAGGATCACTGCTGTAAAGTTTCGAAGAATTTAAAATGTCAAATAAGTTGTTAAATCTTTCTATAAAGTTTACTGTGAAAATAGCCGCTGTCGATAAAGAACCTGAACTAATATATGTGTTTAAACTAGTTGAAACTGAGCGACTTAATATCTGTGTTGCATATTTAACTTTCATTTTTTCAAAATTACTTGGATTAATATGTTTATCTGTTAATTTAGGAGCTGCTCTAAATTGTGCCTTTTTATCTATTGTGTAAAACTCTTCGATATGTTTCCATGAAGCAATTTTATCCTCATATACATAATTGTGTTTATGTAAATTATTTCTGGTTGCTTTTATCAAATGAGGAGTATCAAAAATATAATATATATTTTCTCCGTCTATTGTAAAATGTGGATTTTTATCATTAATGTTTAATATTTGGGTTAACTGATAAAAGTTGAAACCCATATCTGATATAAGAGCAACAACATTTAAATCAATACTTTTTAGTTTTCTCATTGCTTCTTGTAAAATTCTTGTTAAATCAGAAGCTTTTATTGAAGAGTTTAAAAAAAATAACTTAGTGGTTGTTTCCATGGATTACAAATACCCTTTACCATAATCACTGCTACATTACAGGCAATTGTGAGTAATTTTATGAATATCCTATGTCTTCAAATCCTATGACTTTATCTGTTGTTATGTTATAATATAAGTTACGCAGGTAAATTATCTCTTTCTCGCTCGCACGCCGGATTATAATATATTGTTCCGTCCTTTTTACTCGCACACCAGATCACGTGACGTCAGTACTCTCCGTCTCGCTCACTCGCACGCGCGGCCACGTAACGTCGGTTCGGTCTTCCATCTCGCTCGCTCTTGCGCCCGGTCGCATGACGTCACACGTAGCATCGCGCGGGCACGTGCGCGTAGGTACACGCCGAAAAGTGGGGTAAACACGTGGTTCCGACTGCGTGGGCGGCTGGAGGGTATAAATACGGAGCCACACCAGGAAGGAGCGACCAGTCGGTTCCAAATCACCGGTACCGACACTCCGGGAGTACTCGGAGCTCCTTGGCTGGGTGTTCTCGGCTTCCGTATACCGGGTGTACTCGGTTTCCTGACACCGGGCGTTCTCGGGTATCCGCCCTCCTGTGCCGGGCGTTCTCGGGTATCCGCCCTCCTGTGCCGGGCGTTCTCGGCTTCCTGAAACAGGCCGTTTACGGCCTCCTGATACCGGGCGTACTCGGTTATTCCGTACCGCACTCCTACGCCGGGTGCTCTCGGCTTCCTGATACCGGGCGTACTCGGTTATCCGTTTCTTTACCTGTTACCTGTCCTATAATTCCGATTCTTAATTTTCGTTTTATTTTCAGAGCAGATTTAGAATAATTTCACTCGGTCGGCGACGACGCGTTTACCCGGAGTTACAACTTCCTCGCCGGATTTTTCCTTGGATATCCTCCGTCCCGAGCGTTCCGTCCGAACAAGCGCCCTCCTAACAAAGCGAGCGTATCTTGACCCCTTCCTCAGGCGAGCGATAGCTATTAAGTTGCGTTAGCATTAAGTCCGCGTTACTTGTAATATTTTCCGAGCGTTAGTTTGTAAGATCCGCGTCTCAATCGATGCCGCGAGCGCTTAATTTAGTTTAAGTTTTCTATGTGTTCTCTATGCGAGTACGTTATAATTAGTTTTAGGTTCTTTCCGTGTGTGATCAAACGTTCCGGGGAACACGAGTTCCGAAGGTGTTAACTTCCTCTCTTTCTAATAAATTTTATTTTTTTTGTATCACGGAGTGTGAAGAGAAATTGATTTAAATAAATATTTTGTTAATTTCTTTTCAAATCGGAGTTCCTTCTTTTCTCGACCCTGGCACCGGCGAGCTAATCCGCGATCGCGAGAAAAGTCGCACCGTTACACAGTTTTGTGAAAATACTTTTAAAGTTGTAATGCTTGGTAAACAAAACAATTTAGTTGCTAAATCTTTATATACTTTAGGACTTGAAAAATATATAGATAAACAATGTTGTTTAAATGAAGCATTATTATATCTTCTACCTTTGCATCTTTTTGAAAAAGACGAGCGAATTTTTATAAACTCGGATGTCTGTTGCGGAAAATATTTGTAGCAATATGTCTAAAGAATTAATATCTTCCTTTTTTGCTTTTTTTGCTTGTTGTAATTCCAATTCTAAATTGGCTATTTTTCTTTTATATCTTCTTAACTCATTATAAAGTTGTATTTTTCGTGGAAATTTGGCAGATAGTAATAATGGTGTTTGTGTTCCTGTTTCTGATACATTTGGCATTCCTGTTTCTAATACATCTTCTTTTTCCGTTTCTGATATATTTATTGTTTTGTCTGTCTCACTTATATTCAAACTTCTTTCACTGAATGTAGTCGTATCCAATACATTTCCTTCTTGTTGATTTTCATTATTTGGACAGTGTGATTTTACATTTGAGGTATTTGAACTTTGTTTATTTGTAATACCCAATCAGCACACAATATTTAAAAAATGTTTTTAAAAACATTTAAAAAACATTATTAAAAACATTTATAAAAACATTAAAAA